>NW_007232371.1:987991-1002350 GCF_000164805.1 Carlito syrichta
AAAAAAAAAAAAAAAAAAAAAAAGAACCATATGTAGAGCAGGTCTAATGAGCTGCTATAGAAACAACTAAAATGTGTTCGAAAGCTATAAAGGAGAATTGGGTTCTTCTTCTAAAAGTTAAGAAAAAGAGTGAAGAAAATATGAGATAATAAAAAACAGGGGTGGGAGAGCCTCCCTCTCTCTTCACTTACACCAGAACTCTAAGTTTATTTTGTATTGACAGAAGAGAGTGGATTTTATGCAAACATTTTTCTGAGGGTTTAACCTTTAAATGTTTTCATCTTATATTTAACAAGTTCTCTAATGATTATTTTGCCTATTAAGCACTTTCTGTATTCGGGGTCCTGTGCCGGGGGCCTTCACTATATTATCTAATCAAATCCACATAATATGGGTCTACTACTGAATTGAATAATCATATCATTCCAGTTTTACAGATGAGAAAATTGAGGCTTAGAAAGATTAAATGTCCTGTCCAAAATGACACCTTCTGATGGAGCCAGGATTTAAACCCGGTTTAATTATAAACACCCTCCTTTTAAGCATTACCCTGTAAATTGCCTCTTTAAGAAGACAGTTGGATTTCTCACCTGCCTATCAACTCTCAGACCCACTCTCATTTTTGAAAACTTTCAGAGGTCTATATGGTGCATCAAGAAGGAAGCTTCCTCCTTCCTCTTGCTACACACACACACACACACACACACACACACACACACACATACCCCTCAAGTTCCCTCTCCCCCTGCCACACTAGAGTAAATCAATTATTCCATGCTTTATCAAAAGCCTGTTTGACCATCAAGAATTTTAGAGAAAATCTGATTCAATCCTTTCATCTCAAGGATAAAGAAAATTGAGACCCAGAGCATGGCTGACACCAAGCAGGGATCCAGAATTCCTGTTCCCCAGACAGAATTCTCTTTTCTACGCCCCTACATCCCGTGCCCGGCTTGGCACTGGGCAGAAGGCAGATATAAATCAGCCTGGTCACTGACTACCTCTCCAGAAGCTAATTATCCAAAGGATAGAAAACACAAGTTTATAAACAATCAGATATCAAGCCAAGAGAAGTGCAGGGTGCCAGTGTGAATGATGTTAAAGGACTGAAGCTCTGAGGAGAGAGAAACCACCTCCAGCTTTGCAACCAGCAAAATGTTCAGGAAAAAGGTGGTATTCAAGTGAGACTCAGAAAGACCAGTAGGATGTGAGCATGACCTGATGAAAAGGACATCAACAGTGGAGACTTAAGACGTTGATTTCAGGTAAACCCAACCAAATAAAAATAAAACACTTGAACTCCAAATAGGTCTTGCCAGAATGAGGACACATTAGCCATTATCATAGTACATAGTTTATCCCATCAGCTTGCGTTCTCTCTATAGAATCTTGCGGCCATGGACTATGGCCAAGGTATATATGGACAGGGCAGAGGAGTAGCCCCTGCCCAGGACAGGGGAAAGACTAAGATGGAACAACTCAGTGAGCAGCGGGAATTTAGGAAGTGATGTATAATGCGGTAACCCCAAATCTGAGAGGGCTTGCATGTGATGTTTACTTATTCCAAAGAAGTCACCCAGAGGTCCAACAGGGAAAGATGCTGGTTTATTAAAACTTACTGGAGGTACCGATGGTGGCAGGTTGGTGAAGAATCCACATCCTCAAGAATCCATGCCTCAGGGTAGGAAAGTAAGCAATTTTATAGGCAAGCAAGTCAATTAGTCAAGCTGCTATGTGGTGTTTACAATTACATTGATTAAGAGCAATGATTACATTGTTTTTAGCTTTGCTTGGTCACCTAAATCCCATGACTCACTATTAGGGATATGCATGCCCTTCAGAGACCAGCCTTGACCAGAGGCCGCTCCCTGAAGGAGTGCAGAAACTGTCCATGTCTGGATAATACTCCAAATGGTGGAAATTAATGTATTCAGGGGCTAAATATTTTCTATTGGCTTCTAGAACATGCCGTCGATGGGAAGCTGCTTAGAAGAATGAAGGAGGAGAAGGCTGCTGCTCTTCTGGGCAGCCCAGCACTTACGTGCCTGACCGTTGCCCAAGTCAGTCACATGCACAGAGATGCCGATTCCAGTCATAAGAGCTGGCCATGCATCTTTGAGCCCATCAGATTGGACACAGTTTGTATAATTCTAAGTCTTCCTGAATCAAGCATGTGATATGTCAAACTATTCACTCTTAATGCTGAGAGGACCATGCCTACCTTGGAACACTGCATTAGAAACACGGAGCCTTGCCCATTCATTCTACTAGTGGGAGCAAAGATGCCTGAAGAAAGCATTAGATCATCCTTCCGAAATTTGGAAAGGGATTAAACGAGGCATGGATAGGAAGAATGTGGGGGGAGCTATGGGAAATGAGTTGGGCCTCTGGAGTGAGTGCTGTGGCCTGCCCCTATCAGTTCCTGCTTCTTCTTCCTAACCGAATCTAAACATTGAGGAGATATTCCTCCCTTTCCAAGAAAAACTTTATGGTAGTTCTAGGGGAGGATGGTTTGTCTGGGGAATCCCATCTCTTCTTCCGGTTACTGGCTCTGGTACAGGCGTGGGAGATATATATAGCCAATGAGATGTTAGAGAAATTTTCCTAGATTTTTCTAATTCCTTAGGGTGAACCATAGAAAGAGCTGGTCTTTCTTCTTTCTTGGATGTGGACATGTCTGAATCTGACTCCTAATCTGCTTAATCAGTTTGGCTACCAGCCAGAGCATGGCAACCTGAGATAATGGAAAGACCCTGGTCTTGATGATATCATGGAGCTTCTGAATCAAACAGTCCTGAACTTAGGACTTCCTGTTAAATGCTAGGATCCATTTCTATACAGCGTTGGTCAGATTTGGGCAGTTTTTTTATTCGTTGCAACTGAAGACATATTAACATACAGGATACACACACTGTAACATTTAATACTAGCATTGTATATCTCATTTACTCTCCCCAACAGTCTTACAAAACCCATACTACTATAATCCCCATGTCACAGATGGGGAACCAAAGTTTTAAAAGAATAACTCTCATGTAAAATTACATAGCTCTTATGAAGTGTAGGAGTCAGATCCAGACACACAACCAAGCCTCTTAAAGAATTTCTTAACGTGTAGACCTGATTAAGGATAGAATGGGCTGCCCTGAGAAGTAACAATGAAAACGCTCCCATTTCATGACCACTGAGCCTGTTATCAGCAGTTCATGCAGGTGAACAGATTCAATCCCCACAGCACTCCTCTGAAATAAGATTATTATTCTTCTCATATTGCAGATGAGGAAACCAAGCAGAGAGTTTAAGCAACTTGCCCAAGGGCATCCAGTTGGGAAGTGGTAGCAACAGAGTTTGAACCCAGGCAGTGAGGCTCTAAAGCCCATGTGTGGACTCCTCGAGGCCCAAGATCAACCCTGTGAGGTTCCAGCAATCCAGACATCTCTGATTCTGGTCAGTAGGCATGTGATCCCAGCTGGGAGGAATCAGCACAGTGAAGCCACCTGAGGCAGCCTGACTCGCTCACCCCGCCTGCCTCTTACTGAAACTTATACTCCAGATTTCACCAGTATTGCTCTTAGTTTGAAGACCCTAGGCTCTGAACCTGCCTGACCATCTCTTCTGGTCTGAATGATCCCACCCAAGCAAATTTTTATGGGCTGGGCTGGACTTGGGAACATTCTTGAAGCTTTGGCTGGGGTGGCTCTTTGACAAAAGGAGCTTCTCTTTCACTTCTCAGCAACTTCCTCTCTTGTTTGCTGGGCAAACAGAGCAAGTCAGCTACTGCCTTAGAAGAAAAACAGGAGAAATCCTTCCTGAGCTCCGAACTAAACTTCACAACTGCAAAGGCAGCAGTGGCCTGGCTGGCAGGAACGTTCCCTCCCTTGCCTCCGGGTGGACTTTAGTGACTGCTGGCCTCAGCCCATGCTCCCAGCCCCACTGTTATGCTCTTCTCCTCCTCCTCACTCAGTCCTAGTCCTCAAACTCCCCAGCAGGGTTCATTGCAGCAATTACTAATGCTTTGGCTCACTAGAGGCTCTTCCTATTCGGGCAGGGGATTGGCAAAGAGTTGTAATTTGGAGCTTTCTGTTTACAAACAAACTAACCTTGTAAAATCAGCCAGGAGGCAGCAGCTGGGGAGAAGTGCCAGTTTCCCCCTCCCTGCCCCTAGCCTCCCTCCTGGCTTAGCTGTTTTCTCTCCTTCCTTCCAGAATGCTATGTGCCTGGCCCTCAGTCACCTGTGTCTGAAGCTCGCTGGTATTTGTGGACTACCTTTCTGCAGCATTTTGTCTTATTTGCAAGACTAAGGAGGATTTTGCCATTAATCCATTATATTTCAGCAAAGCGTCCCACTTGCATGTTTTTCTCATGCTCTGCAGTAGTTTAATAATACTTACGTGCCAGACTCTGGGTTAAGCACGTTATAAGCTTGTCGCAAATCACCTGGGCTACTCTGTGAGGTGGAGACTATCACCATTCCTACTTTATAGGTGGGGCATCTGAGGCTTGGTGGCGTTAAATAGTTTGCCCAAAATCCCAGGGAGAGGGGATGAGCCAGAGGAGAGTCTCTTGTGCTCCCCTTGAGGCTGGGACTCCCCCCAAATCCCCAGCACTTCCTTTCTCCAAGGGAGATTCAATGCAAACCAAATGGCCCTAGAAGGTGACCCTGGGTCACCTGCTTCACCTCCCCACCACGATGTCATTGTCTGACTTCACTCACTGAGGTTTTAATTGGTTACACAAAGACCCTCCTCCTCCTCCTATTCTTTCTTCTCTTCCTTAAGGATCCCTATACTACAAAGACACCAAAGCAAATCATTGTTTGGGGAACTGGTGACAGTCACACCAATTTCCCACCTGGCGTGAACCAAGTTTAAAGTAGGGACTTTGTGAAGGGATAGCCTTACTTAGAGCAGATTTCTTATTCTCTGTGGTTTTAATCCACTCCTCCAATTTTAGAAAAATTATAGAGGATGCCTCCTTTGGACTCTTTTGAACAACTTCCATTTTGATTCAAGATGGCAAATTACTCGACGTGTGAACCTTCAGCTACAGACCTGTCTTCTCTTTTAGAAGTAACTCTAGTTTGGTCAAAAGCAGCACTCTCCTCAAAAGTTAGGTTGGGGCCAATGAACAGAGGAAATAGAAGAAATGCTCAAGTAGTCTACTTAAACGAGACCTCGCTTCATCCCACCAATTAATGAGAAATTAAAACAGCTTCCAACAAGAACTTTAAATGCCTCTGCAAGGGAATTTCTAAAGAAAAATCCGTGCTGTTCAAGATGCTTGTAAAAGATATCAGTCTTCAACCTCAAGGGACCCTGGATTCCTGAAATCTTTGATCATCTAAATTTAGCTGTTTTTATAAACATTTCAGACAGCAGGCTAATTTTTATTCTTAGGAGAGCCTCATGCAATCAGACCTAAAGTCCAAGAAGAATGTCAACTTTTAAGAAATAGCCCAAGCCTTACCAAGATGAAGAGCCGGTTACTAGCTATTTGGATGACTTTATTTTTTTTGAGGCAGTTTCTCACTATGTCACCCAGGCTGATGTGCAGTGGCACAATCCTGGCTCACTGCAGCCTCGACCTCCTGGGTTCAAGGAGTCCTCCCACCTCAACCTTCCAAGCAGCTGGGATTACAGGTGTGTGCTACCACACCTGGCTAATTTTTTGTTTTTTATAGAAACGTGGTCTTACTATGCTGCCTAGGCTCACCTTGAATTCCTGGGCTCAAGCCATCTCCTTGCCTCAGTCTTCAAAAGTGCCAGAATTATAGGTGTGAGCCACTGCACCTGGTCTTTGGCTGACATTAAATCTGTGTAAATCCTTACTGTCCCTTGGAGAGGAACATAATATTTTACTATATGCTGCTTATAATTAAACAAATAATTACAAACAATACTTTCAGATGCAGGTAATCTGGGCAAGTCCTCCTTGCAGGGCACTTCCTCCTTGAGGGTGGCAGAGATGAAGAGGGCATGGATGCAGCCACTGCAGTCTAGTGAAAGAAAATACAGGCAGGAGCAGTGACTCAAGCCTGTAATCCCAGCACATTGGGAAGCCGAGGCAAGAGAACTGTCTGAGCCCAGGTGTTTGAGACCAGTCTTGGCAACTTGGCGAGATCTTGTCTCTACAAAAAAAAAAAAAAAAAAAAAAATTAACTGGGTGTGGTGGTGCATGCCTGTAGTTCCAACTACTTGGAAGACTGAGGTGGAAGGATCACCTGAGCCCAGCAGGTCAAGACTGTGGTGGCTGTGAGCATGCCACTGCACTCCAGCCTGGGTGGCAGAGTGAGGCTCCAACTCAAAAAAAAGAAGAAGAAGAAAGTACAATTCTGCCTAACAAGGTGTGTGCGTGTGTGTGCATGAGCTAGCGTGTACACGGGTTTGCATGTGGGAAGCTGAACTCTCCAAGGACAATTGACTGGAAAAGTTGGCATTTAATCAGAGATTTAAAAGTGGACAGTTAGCCGGGTGTGGTAGCGTATGCCTGTTGTTCCTGCTACTTGGAAAGCTAAGGCGGAAGGATTGCCAGAGTCCAGCAGGTTGATGCTAGAGTGGCCACGAATGTGCCACTGCCCTCCAGCCTGGGTGACAGAGTGAGACTCTTACTAAAAAAAAAAAGTAGTGGCCAGAACTATGGGTAATTTTTCTATCTTTCAATTTCCCCTTTTCAGTGCTGTCAAATTGTAAATGTGATTAATAACAATCAAGCAGAGAAAAATGAGTAGGACATGGAGGCCCCTGTGCTCCAAGAGTACTATGAAAGCATAGGCCTCAAAGTCGGAAATCCCAAGCTTTTGAAAAGAACATGCTGTTAATAACTTTCTTTTTGAACACAAGTTCATGAACATACACCCTTATTCAACAGAGTCATGGTGTTTGGGCATGTGCAATAGAAAAAAACACAGCTTTCAACTATTGCTAATAGAATGATTTTTTACTAAGACGAAATCATGGCCTAGAATGATGGCACCAGCCACCATTCTACTGGCCACCTTGGGCAGGTCATGTAAGCTTTCTGAGCTTCAGTTTCCCATATTTGATATAAGAATAACAGAAGAACCTAGCTCATAGGGTTGTCGAGATGAAATGAGGTAATCCCTCTAAAAATACCTTGTTGGTTGCATGTAGTAAATGTTCTGTGAATGTCCACAGTTGTTTCAACATCTGGGGTGGATTTTTTTAGGCCCTGTCTTTATGGAGCTACTGATCTGGCAATTTTGACCTATTGATTTTTTTTTAAGCCAGGTAGTTTAATAAAGATAGACAACGATGCCCATATGACCATCATATTCATTTTCTGTTACTTAGGCTTGATTTTCTTGAAAACAGAGCCTCCAGCACACAGACGGAAAAACTGACTCAGACCAGCTCCCCAAGTGGAGACAGATGACATCAGGCTAAACCCTAGAACATCTGACTTGACTCCATTTATTTCTCCCACTATTTGATACAACCTATTAAGCGTCTTAATGTCATGAGTGTACTGATGAGGACATTCTGTCTAAGAGGTGACCAGGTGACGGTGTTTCCTATTTTGGCCTCACTGGTCACGCTGCTTACATTATATGAACCAGTTACATTTCATCAGTCATTGTTTCCCCTGCTATCTCCCTATGCTCTGTCAATTTGGATTGCTGATATTTATTTAAAGCTTTTCTTTTCAGAATTGCATAAATACTTCATCCACTGCCTGTATCGTAGGGGTGACAAGACAATCAGCACACACAGCATTGATGATTGGGCCCCCAAAACGATGCTCTCGGTGAGGAGGAACTGGCCAACCCCAGAGACGGCAAAAGCAGGTATTCACAGTTTTCTGGCTACTAAAATAACAATGCCAAACAGCATACTTTTACTCACGGTAAGCCTAATTACTATCTTGATGGCAGGAAGTTCAGATGTGTTATCCACAGGTTCATAGATCTTCCCTCCAAAGACTAGCTCCAGCAAGGCATGCTACATTAATATTTATTTTTTTCAGAAACAGCAAGCATTAACCAAATGAATAAGGCAGCAGGAAATAACCTGTTTCAGAATTTCTTTAAATAATAAAAAAATCAGCTTATTAATGGTGAAAATATGGCAAGAGGAACTTGTTTTTTTAAGAGACAGATTCCACCTTGCATGCAGAAAGGACTGCCTGGCGTGGATGGCAGGAACAGGTTAGAAATGGGAGTAGAGTTCCCATTGATGGCTGGAGGGAGGAACCCCCAAGGCACGCCCTCCCCCCCACATTTGGAAGGAGAAACCACAAGGCTATGCTCAGAGCTACAGAAAAAAAGAAATAAAGAGAAAAGAAATGAGGAGGTAGATGATGGCTCTTAGCACTTTTGGTCCAAAGAAGAAAGCTTTCCATCAGAAAGCACTGCTTCACTTATGGTCAGCAGAAAGAAAATAAAAGAGACAGATTTACTGACTGTTGTAAAATGTAA
Source organism: Carlito syrichta (assembly GCF_000164805.1). NCBI lineage: Eukaryota > Metazoa > Chordata > Mammalia > Primates > Tarsiidae > Carlito > Carlito syrichta. Next base: position 996,426 of record NW_007232371.1, read on the forward strand.
TTGATGGGGTTTCTGAATCTTACTCATTTAAAAGAAGCTCTGTCTTGTAAGATGTTATTATATAGTTTGCTTGCTCTGTTTGTTCACTTTCTTCCAATTATCTGCATACATAAAATGTGACAAGAGCTGCTCTCCTTTTAATTTATTTTTCTGATCTGATGAGTCTCATCCATCAGGCAGCAGTAGAAATGTTTTCCTTTAGACAAAGGCCAGTGTTTCAACAAACTCGCAAATGGATAGAAACACACATAGAACCTCTGTCTTCCCACCAGGTGGATTTCTTTTCTCACGGACTTCTGGGAAAATGGACAATGGACAGGTCTGGGACACCCATCACAAGATAAACATGGAATAGACCAAGGAGTTTGCTGAATGGGCCCCAACAAGTTGCCTCCCCCCGAGGCTGCAGCTCCAGACTCATCTGAGATCTGTGAAGACGTGGCATGGTCCCACAGATGGGCAGCCAACCAGGAGCCCGTCCCCCTTGCCAATGTGCTCACTGGAAAGTGGAAGCTTCTGGGGAGGAATCAAATGGGAGACGCGTGGCAGTTCTGCCTTTCACGTCCCAATTAATTAGGCCTGGAGCTTGAAGGAATATCCCTAAACTTGGCAGGCGGGGGAGAAAAAAAAGCTGTCGGGCTTGGGCTAGATTTTTTAGGATCAGCAGTGTGTTAACTAGATACAGTCACAGGGACCAGAGTGTCGGGAGACAAAGAAGCACAAAAAATGGGGGTTCAAGGTCAAAAGTATGCCCGGCTTCCCTATTGCCAGGCATCCGGTTAGCACCCCCTTTCATACCCCCCTCTCTAGGAACAAAGACCCATTCTAATTCGAAGACAACCTCAAATCCAACTCTGAGGTGTCCACCGTGTGTCCCTGCTGTGTGCCGGGCTCTGTTCTGAGCATTGAGCTATGAAGATAAACACAGCAAAGTCTGTGCCTTTTAGGAACCCTTGGTTTAGCATGGCACAGAAATCAATAATTAGGGGACAAATGCATCAATATTGTCACCTGTTAGGCTTATACTGAAATCTCCTTAAGGACAGAAGGGCTGTGTTTTAGGCAATTCAAGGCTCTCAAAAATCATACTGCTAGCACTAAGAGACCTTCATCAACTAAATTAATGAGCAAATGGGTTGGCGAGTTGAAGGGGAAAATCGAGGTTTCCTGATGCTGCAGTTAGTACACTGCTTCTGTCCTGGGGTGAAGGGAAGGCGGGTGTCCAGTCTCAGTTTTCCAAAAGAAATGGACAGGGAGGAGCACGGGCACCTGCCATTGCATTCTCCCCAAACCTGCAGGTTGAAGTCCAAACTTCCAGGACCTACAAATATGACTGGATCTGGAAACAGGGACTTTCAAGGGGAAATTAAGTGAAAATGATGCTGCTAGGATTGTTCCTAATCCAACCCCACTGGTGTCCTTATAAGAAGAGGAAATTTGACCAGGTTCGGTGGCACAGCCTGTAATCCCAGGCTGGGAGGCCGAGGTGAGTGGATTGCCTGAGCCCACGGGTTTGAGACCTGCCTGGGCAACTTGGCTAACCTCACCTCTACAATACATCAAAAATTAGCTGGGCATGGTTGCATGCGCCTGTAGTTCCAGCTACTTGGAAGGCTGAGGTAGAAGGATCACCAGAGCCTAGCAAGTTGAGGCTGCAGTGGCCAGGAGCAGTCACTGCACTCCAGTCTGGGTGGCCACTGCACTTCAGTCCAGTTTGAGTTGAGTGAGACTCCAACTCAAAAAAAAAAAAAAAAAAAAAGGAAGAGGATATTTGAACACATAGAGAGGGAGAGACACCAGGGACGCTTTCACACATAGGATAGACCTTGTGAGGGCACAGCATAAAAGGCAGTCATCTGCAAGTCTAGGAAACACCAACGCTGCAGGCACCTTGATCTTGGACTTCCAGTCTCCAGAACTGTGAGAAAATAAGCATTCATGGTTTAAGCCATCCAGCCTATGGTATTATTATGGCAGCCCAGGCAAACTAATACAGCATGATGTCCTCTTCTCGTGCCTTTGTCCTGAAGCAGGGGGCTGAAGAACTCATTGGCCACATCCCCCCACCTGACTGACCCAGGAGAAGCCGTAGAGCCAACCTCAGGCACCCGCATCCCTTGATGGCATCATACACTGAAGCACAAAGATGGTGTCGTACCTACCGACTGGTCCCCTGAGAAAATGCATTGCCCCCCAGCACACAAAAGGAACGCTCAGTCCTCTCGCCATCCACAAAGTGCTGAGCTCCTTACCCTGCCAGCTCCCTTCCTGAGCTCTGCCAACCCTTACTCTTTTCTGCTCCAATCCCACATTCCCAATCCACATTCCACTCGGTCTCCTGAGACCTTTGGATTTGATGTCTGGCTCCATCTCACAGGCTCCGACTCTGGCTCATTTTCCTCCTGCCATTAAGCCCTGCTCAGCGTTTCTGGGAACCCCCTGATCCTCCCAGTATGGTGAGTGGTCTTGGGGATTTCCATCTGTGTTCACAGCCTTCACACATTTCTTCAAATCTCTCTTCCTCCCAGGCAGAACCACCCCATAAGCCCAGAGCTCCTCCGCCCGTGTGTCCCCAGCACCAAGACAAAGTCTGACACACAGTGTGGGCTTCGTAGACATTCAGTGATCAAATCTGCAGATTGGAGATGTACACAGAGACCAATCTTTCTCTAATAACTGTGTGCATTCAACTGCAGCAGGACTCAGGAGTCAAGTGAAAGCATTTCAGATTTATGTGAAGTGTAATTTCTTATCAAGGAGGAAGGGGGAAGGTTAGAAGACCCCGGAGCACTTTCTGAGCGAACACAGATATGGATGAAAGCACAGCCTCTTTTGTTCATTTCTCCCAAGTGAGAGGCACCCTGTCACCATCCGTACTGGGTCTCCTGGCCTCCCAGCGTCATCCCAGCTTCAGCGTGATGGAAACTCTTACTTTTCTATTGCACAGAAAACACACCAGGACAGAAAGACAGTGAAGGGGAACGCTTTTTCTTAGCTATTAGAAAGCACACACAGGTTTCACAGGCCCCGCATTACCTCCAAAATTGTTTTTAGGACCAGCATGTCCTGTATTAACCCCCTTCCTCATTCTTTTTCTTTTTATGTGCAGCCTTCACTGTGAAATAGTTTTGTGTCTGGACAATGAAATTGAACTTGCCTAGAGGGCAAGAAACAGCATATAATCATAAATTGAAAACTTCCCAGCTGGAAAGAGATCACCAGCGCGCAAAGAGATGGTGGGAAACTCTTAAGACTTAGGTAGTTGCATCATCACTCTCTAAGACCCAGCAGGAGCAGTGAAGGATCCTGGGAAGAACATCAGACCAAGTGTGGGATGACCCAAGGTTGATCCACAGCTCCACCATTTGAAAGCTATGTGACCTTGGAGAAGTTACCTCGCCTCTCATCTTTTTTTAAAATTTTTGTATTTGTAAAATAAAAGCAACATTTCTGCTATGAATCTCACAGGGTGATTGCAACCTTTCAAATGAGACCTTTGCTAAAATTCACTGCTCTGCACAGGTAAAGAGAGCATATCAGGAAAGGATACTGGAAACCCTGGCTCATATTTTGGCATTGCTGATGAAGACTTCTGTGCCTGCGGACCCCAGGTGTCATGTCCTCCTTTTAGGCTTCAGTTTCTTTCATCATAAACCATAATAAATGAATTAACCATCTTGGGATGTCCTCTGCCTTTATTTATGAAACACCAAGTGTAAGGCCCTCCTGTTAGAATACGGGAGGAGGAACCATCTACACTGGACCCTTAGGAAGCCCCTCAATGAGAGAAAGGCCTTCATGGTTCACCTTCTTGAAAGTCTTGTCTATTTCAGCTGCAGCTCCCACCTAAGTAGTCCCAGCCTCACTTTGGTCCACCATACACGCAGTCCACGCATTCGTATGAAAAATCTGCTAAACCTATAAGCCAGATCAGTCAATGACTTGCCTGAAGCCCTCAGTGCTAAAAACCCTTCCAACTACGAAAAACTCTAAACTTCGTACTGGGGCCTCTAAGGCCCCATAGGAGCTGACTCTGCCCACTGTTCTGACCTCACTGACTAAGGCTGCCTCTGCCACACCTGCCTCCCTGTGGTTTCTCAAACCTGTCCTGATTTTTCTCACCTGAGGTTATTGGCTCTTGACAGGGGTGCCTTTGTCCCTTGTATTCCTTTTCTGCGGTAACAAATCACCACAAGCTGGGTGCCTTAGAAACTGATTCTCTCCTAGTTTTGAAGGCCAGAACTCCAAAATCAAGGTATCAGTAGAGCCTTGCTCCCTCCAAAGTCTCCAGGAGTCAATCATCCTTGCCTCTCTGTGTCTGGTGGCTGCTGGCTTTCCCTGTGGCTATGTCCCTCTGTCCTCTCCCTCTGTCCTCACATGGACTTCCCTTCTCTGTCTCCACTTGTCAATCATTTGTAAGCCCAACCTGGATGATCCAGGATGATTTCATCTTGAGACTCTCAAGCTAGTTACATCTGCAAAGACCCCTTCTCCAATCAAGGTCAACTTTTCAGGTCCCTGTGAATGTCTAGCCAGGGTTTGGACACATCTTTCTGGGGGCCACCACTGAACTCGCAACACCTCTGTTGGCAGACATTTTGGCAGCATCAGAAGACATTTTTTGTAGTCATGATAGGGGTGGAAGGTGGGTATGGCGCTCCAGGCATCCAGTGGATAGAGGCCAGGAAAGCTGCCTGTAATGCAGTAACCCCGACTTGCACGTAATGTTTACTCATTCCAAAGAAGTCACCGGAGGTCCAGCAGAGAAAGACATTGGCTTAGTCTTATGAAAGGTACCGATGGGGACAGATTGACAAAGAATCCGCCCTTCGAGGCACTAGAGCAACCAGTTTTATAGGCAATCAAGTTCATTAGTCAAATTGCTATATGGTGTTTACTATGACATTTAAGAGTGCCACTTACATTGTTTTCAGCTTTGCTTGCTCACCTGCATCCCACGATCATTAGTGGGCTATGCATACCCTTTCAGAGACCAGCCTTGATCAGATACCACTCACTAAGGAAGTAGGGAGGATGAAGCCAGATAGGGGAAAACAGTTCATGTCCAGACAATGCTCCACACTGCCCAACATCCTACTGTAAACAGGATATTCCTCACCCCGCCTCAAGAGAGGATAATCCAATCCCAAATGTCAGTAGTGCTGAGATAGAGAAGCCCTGCCTTAGAGCTTTGGCACCTGTGGTTCTCTCTTCCTGGGAGACCTTCTCACCCCATGCGGATGATCCCATCTTGTCACTCCATCTACTCACCACTGCAACCAAATTTGGACATCCTCAGTGCACGTGTCCTAGTCAAAAGCCTCTTGTCTATTTATTTCCTTGCTTGCTGTGCCTCCCTCTCCCCCTACCAACACACACACACTAGAAGGACCACAAACTGCATGAGAAAAGGACCTTGACTCTTTCTGAACCATCTGTATGCTGAAAACAGAGTAGATGGTTCACGAGCACTTGTGGAATGGAAGCATGAACAAACGAGTGAATGAATGAGTGAATGAACCAAGAAGAGGCTTTTCCCCAGAGGCACCATCCACACTAAGCATCTCCTGCAACTTTACAACGTGGCAGGGTCCCTGAGGAAGTGGATAGAACTTCAGGGACTGATAGGGATCACCAGTGAATATATAGCTCCTTTTCTGAAGATATTAAAGGGTAAGAAAAGTTGGTTTTTTTGTTTTCTTTCTTTTCTGGTGAGTTTAAGTCAATACAAGAGTTTCACGAATGTCTATTCTATGCCTGGGTTTGTAGTCAGTGACATAAAATTACATATAAAACTGACAGTCAGATCCCTGAATTCAACAAGCCTAGACTGTGATGAAAAAGATGAGACAGAAGCCGGGCTCGGTGGCTCAGCCTGTAATCCCGCGCCTTTGGGAGGCTGAGGTGAGAGGATTGCCTGAGCCC
>NW_007232372.1:0-5364 GCF_000164805.1 Carlito syrichta
TCCTGTCTCATTCCCCCCTCTGGAGTAGTAACCCTAACTGCCGTTAGGGAGTAAGGATGATGACCGGTCTGGCTACTTCCTGCTGATCATGGGTATTGTACGGGGATGGCAGCTAGGGATTCTCCGGAGACCCATCTAAAAGTCCTCGGTAGAAAGAAGCTTGCATACAAGGTTCCATCTGCATCATCACCATTTGGAGTTTGATGGTCTCCTTCTGGCGAGCCCACGTTTGGGCACCAAAACTGATGCGGATTTTTCAGGTCAGCCTGGGCTTCTAGAGTGTCAGCTCAATGGGTCGACCCACCAAGCCCCAGAGGGGATCGTCGAGGGACTGGTAAGCCTAGCCCCAGAAGCATCAGTACTAATGGGCTGGCAATCTAGTGCCCGGGGTGTCTCAGCTTCAGCGTCTCGCCTTCTTCTGGCAGCTCTCCTGGTTCTGCCGGCTTCATCGACTGGCAAGCCAGACTCTGGGGAGCACAGGCTCTTTGGCTCCCAGGATCTTCTGCAGCTCTTTAGGTCGCAGCTCTTCAGGGTCAAGGTTCTTGTTTCATGCCCAGGAAGAATGAGGGACACAGATGGCCGCAAAATGAGAAAGCAGGATTCATTGAGAGGACAGAGATACTCCCACAGTGGGAGGGGACCTGAAGGGGTTGCCCCAAGGATATTTTTTCAAAGGGGCTGGAGGGGCATTCTATGTTCAAATAAATTTGGAAAATGCTACATACACATCCCATGCAGGAAGATTCACAGTTTATCTCAGCATATTAATAGGGCTGAGAATTCACCATAAAGAAGTCACTTTATTTAAAGAATCCTTTTCTTTTCACCATAAAAACCCAGTTTTCTTCTTATAATCCCTGTGGAATTTGGAGATCGTGCCATCCTGTGGAAATTTGAGAGAAACACTGATGGGATCAAATCTTGTCTTATTATAGCTGATAAGTCAATATTCAGAAGAGGACAGCCTGGCGCAGTGGTTCACACCTGTAATCCCAACATTTTGGGAGGTAGAGATGAGAGGATTGCCTGAGTCCTGGGGCTCAAGACCAAGTTGCGTGGGACCAACTTGGCAAAACCTTATCTCTTTAAGAAATCAAAAAATCATGCCGGGTTCGGTGGCTCAGCGGCTCAGCCTGTAATCCTGTGCCTTTGGGAGGCTGAGGTGAGTGGATGCTTAAGCCTGCGGGTTCTAGACCCGCCTGAGCAGCGAGACCTCATCTCTGCAATAAATCAAAAAATCAGCCGAGCGTGGTAGCGCATACCTGTAACTCCGGCTACTCGGAAGGCTGAGGCGGAAGGATCGCCGGTGCCCAGCAGGTCGAGGCTGCGGTGGCCGGGAGCGGCCTCTGCACTCCAGTCTGGGCAACAGAGTGAGACTCTAACTCAAAAAAAATAATAATAATAATTGCCCAAACGTGAAAGCAACCAAGATGTTTTTCAGTAGATGAATGGATATACAAACTGTGGTAGATCTGAACAATGGATTATTATTTGGTGCTCAAGAGAAAGAAACAATCAAGTCATAAAAACATGGAGGAAACTTACATGCGTATTACTAAGTGAAAGAAGCAAATCTGAAAAGGCTACATACTGTATGATTACAACTATATGGCACTCCAAAAAAGTAAAAACTTACAAAAATATTGAAAAAATTCAGTGGTTGGGACAGGAGATAGACAGAGCACATATATTTAGGGCACAGAAAATACTCTGTGCAATACTATAATGGAGGATAAATGCCAACATACATTTGTCTAAATTCATGAAAGTAAAATAACAAGAGTGAATGCTAACATAAACTAAGACCTTTGGGTGATGATAATGTGTCAATGTAGGATCATCAATTGTAACAAATGTACCATTCTGGTAAGGGATGTTGATAATATGGGAGGCTATGCACATGTAGGAGCCCAGTGGTATATGGCAAGTCTCTGTGCCTTCCTCTCAATTTTGCTAAGAACAGAAAACTGTTCTACAAAATAGTCTATCTTTTAAAAACATGATTAATTAGTCACCAGAATGGCTAAAATTAAAGAGAGTGACTAAACTAAATGGTTGGTAAGGACGAGAAACAACTGGAATGCTTATACACTGCTGGTAGGCATGTAAAATGGTACAACCTTGGAAAAATGTTTGGTAGATATTTATAAAAGTAAACATATACCTCTCTATGATCCAGAAATTCTACTGCTAGGTATTTACCCAAGAGAAATAAAAACATGTTCACAATGACTTTTACAAGAATATTCACAGCAGCTTTATTCATAACGGGTCCAAACTGGAAATAGTCCAGCTATCTATCAACCAGAAACTGTGGAAGCCACACAATGAAATAATACTAGGAATCCGAACAATTGGAGGCTTCCAGGCAAGATGGTGATATAACAGGTTGGATTATTAGAGTCTCCACAAAAGTGAATGTCCACAAACACTCTGTGTGTACTGGTGGGTGAGTGAAAGTCCATCTAAGGGGAGACTTAGGTTCATGCACCCAAGGCTCTCCTCCGGAGGTGACTGCAACCCACCACTGCCCTGAGAATAGAGCCCTGGGCGCCAAGGATCATCTGTCAATCTTGGGGCTCTCTTGAGAAGAAGCAGCAGAGAACAACTGTCCCTCACCACCTGGCACCCGGCCTACACCATCATCTGCAGTAGCAGACTGGGCACAAGCAGGAGGAGGCAGGTCATGGAAATATGGAATAAAGCTCCAATGCCAGTGATGAGATGCCAATGGGGCCACCTTCTGAGTCTTGGGACCAGGCAAAGACCTGCAATGCCCTGCCCAGCCTCACTCAGCCTCCATCTTGGGACCCAGAGGCTATTTTCTAATGAGAATTGGAGAGACAGATGCCCCTCTCCCACGCTGGAACAGGCACAGACACATCAGAGCTGAGTGGGAGACTTGACAGCAGCAGCAGGGAGAAGGGTGAGTCCAGATCTGATCCATTCTCTTCCCACAGTAGTTACCAGGCATCTGACCCACGCTGAGAGCAACCCTATCAACCTGTGCTGAGAGTGGAGGGGAGGGGCTAGAGACCAGAGCAGCTACCTAAAGTGGAGGCCTGAAAGGAACCCGGAGCCACAGAAACGGTCACAGAGAGTGTTTTGTTTGCTCTCCTCTTGTTTATTTTTTGTTTAATTTTAGCTCTTTTCTTCTCTCTTTTTTCGTTTATGTTTTTGTACTTGTTTTGTTTCTCATTAAACCCTAACCCTAAATTCAACTTTAGCAGAAGAATCCAAATCACAAAAATAAGAGCCCAAATATGGGACACAGAAGACAAAAATATCATAGAAAACATCAACAAAACAAAAACCTGGTTCTTTGAAAGAATTAACAAGAATGATGAGCTCCTAGCCAGCGTGACTAAGAAAAAGAGAGAAAAAGCCCAAATAAACAAAATCAGAAATACAAAAGGTCAAATCACAACTGACCCCCCCAAAAATACAAAAGATTATCAGAGATTACTACGTACACCTATATGGAAACAAACTTGATAACCTAGATGAAATGGAGCACTTTCTGACATCGCACAACCTTCCCAGGTTGAAACAAGAAGACATTGAGACATTAAATAGACCAATAACAACCCATAAAATTGACTGTCATAAGAAAACTACCTATTAAAAAAAGCCCTGGACCAGATGGCTTTCCAGCAGAATTCTACAAAACGCACAAGGAAGAGCTGATACCAATTCTACTGAAAGTATTCTAGGCAATTGAGAAAGATGGAATTCTCCCCAAATCAGTTTATGAAGCTAACATCACACTGATACCCCAAACGGGTAAAGATCCTACAAAAAAAGAGAACTACAGGCCAATATCCCTTATGAACATAGATGCAAAAATCCTCAACAAGATTCTAGCAAATTGGATCCAAAAACACATCTCAAAAATCATCCACCACGACCAAGTAGACTTCATCCTCAGGATGCAGGGCTGGTTCAACATTCGCAAGACCATATGTGTAATTAAATACATCAACAGATATAAAAACAAGAAACACATGATTATCTCATTAGATGCAGAAAAAGTTACTGATAAAATCCAGTATCCCTTCTTGATAAAAACCCTCAAACACTGAGGTATAGAAGGAACATACCTCAAAATAGTAAAGGGCCATCTACGATAAATCCACAGCTAACATACTGCTAAATGGACAGAAATTGGAAACATTTCCCCCGAAATCTGGAACAAGACAAGGCTGTGCACTCTCACCCCTCTTGTTCAACATTATGTCAGAAGTCCTAGCTCGGATAATTAGACAAGAGAAGGAAATCAGAGGTATCCAAATAGGAAAAGAGGAAGTTAAGTTATCCCTCTTTGCGGATGATATGATCTTATACCTTGAAAATCCAAGAGAATCTGTCAAAAACCTGCTTGCACTGATAAAGGACTTTGGCAAAGTCTTAGGGTACAAAATAAATGTGCAAAAGACAGTTGCATTCCTATATACCAACAACAAGCAGGCAAAGACCAAAATTAAAAGCACATTTCCATTCACAATAGTCACAAAAAATGAAATGCCTCAGTATCTTCCTAACCAGAAAAGTGAAAGACCTTTACAATGAACTACAAAACACTGCTCAAATAAATCCAAGAAGACACAAACAAATGGAAAAATATTCCATGCTCATGAAGAGGAAGAGTCAACACTGTTAAAATGTCCATTCTACCAAAGGCAATCTACAGAGTCAAAGCAATACCCATTAAGTTACCAACATCATTCTTCTCAGACCTGGAAATGACAATACAGAAATTCATATGGAAACATAAACAACCAGGAATAGCCAAAACAATCCTCAGCAAAAGAAACAAAGTAGGAGGTATCACACTTCCAGACTTCAAACTTTACTATAAGGCTACAATATTCAAAATAGCCTGATATTGGTACAAGAACAGGCACATAGAACAATGGAAGCAAAGCCTCAATTCCTCAACCAACTTATCTTTGACAAAGCCTCCTCCAACAACCACTGGGGAGAGGAGAACCTATTCGGTAAACGGTGCTGGGAAAACTGGCTGACCACATGCAAAAGACTGAAACAGGACCCCCACCTATCACCATACACAAAAATTAACTCTAAATGGATCAAAGATCTAAACGTAAAACCTCAAACTATAAGAATCTTAGAAAACACAGGAGACACCCTTATGGAAATTGGAACTGGTAACCAATTCTATTCAGAATCCTAAAGGCCCATACCTTAAGAAGTAAGATAGACAAGTGGGACCTCATCAAACTGACGAGCAAAGCAAAAGAAATCATCAAGGGAGCAGGGAGACAGCCCACAGAATGGGAAAAAATATTTGCCAACTGTAGATCTGACAAAGGCCTAACATCTAGGATCTACAAGGAACTCAAA
>NW_007232372.1:5675-12210 GCF_000164805.1 Carlito syrichta
GTGCACCTGTAATTCCAGCTACTTGGAAGCCTGAGGCAGAAGGATTGCCGGAGTCCAGCAGGTTGAGGCTGCGGTGGCCGGGAGCATGCCACTGCACTCCAGTCTGGGCAACAGAGTAAGATGCCAACTCAAAAAAAAAAGAAGATATACAGGCAGCCAACAGACACATGAAAAAGTGCTCAGCCTCACTCGTCATCAGAGAAATGCAAATCAAAACCACACTGAGATACCACCTAATCCTAGTAAGAATGGTCATCATTAATAAAAACAACAGATTCCAGCAAGACTGTGGAGAAAAAGGAATGCCTCTACACTGCTGGTGGGAATGCAAACTAGTGTAACCTCTCTGAAAGATGGTGTAGCGATTTCTGAAAGAACTAGAAATTGACCTTCCATATGACCCAGCAATTCCCCTATTGGGAATACTCCCAGAGGAACTCAAATCATTCTACAGAAAAGATACCTGCACACGCATGTTTGTTGCTGCTCAATTCACAATAGCAAAAACATGGAATCAACCATGCTGCCCATGGAAGCTGGACTGGATAAAAAAAATGTGGTACATATACACCATGGAATATTATGCAGCCATAAAGAAGGACAAACATATGGACTTCGCAGCAACTTGGATGGATTTGGAGTAGATCATACTCAGTCATCTATCACAGAAACAAAGAACAGAGTACCATATGTTCTCACTCATAAGCGGACCTTGAACAATTATAATACTATAAGAAAGGGAATGGCAGTAGTGGGAAACTGTCAGGGGAGGTGGCTGGGATTGGCAGTTGAGGGAAATTTCTAACGGAGGGAAGTGCATACCTTATCAACAAGGGTACCTGCATAATCAACGTTTGTATACCAAACCCTGAATTGTAGCCCACATCTTTAAAATTAGAAAATAATAATAATAAAATTAAAATGGCACTGAAACGTGAAAAGGAAAAAAAGAATTCTTTCACAAATATTATATATGAGGGGAACCCAAAAAACCTGGTATTAAAAATTGTGTATTTTTTTTGAATTGGAGTCTCACTCCATCTCCCAGTCTAGAGTGTAGTGGCATGAACACTTATGGCTACCCCAATGTTGATCCGCTGGGCTCTGGCGATCCTTCCGCCTCAGCCTGCCAAGTAGCCAGAACTACAGGCATGCGCTATCATGCCTGGCTAATTTTTTTTATTTATTGTAGAGATGAGGTCTCGCCAAGTTGACTGGGCTGCTCTTGAACCTGTGGGCTCAGGCAATCCACTCACTCAGCCTCCCAAAGTGCTGGGATTACAGGCTGAGCCACTGAGCCCAGCCGTGTATTTATTCTTACACATTTAAACTTCAATCACCTTTAAAGTACTCTTCATTTGATGCAGTACATATATTAAGATGCTTTTTCCACTGCTCAAAACAGTTTTTGAACTCATCAGTTTTGATGACTTCTAGTGCTTCTGTTGATTTCCTTTTACCTCTTCCTCACTGGCAAAATGTTTCCCCTTCATGAGTTTTTTCATCTGGGGTAACAAAAAATAGTCGCTCGGGGAAGAGATTGGTGAATAGAGAGGGTGAGGAATGGGGGTCATGCTGTTTTTGGTCAAAAAAACTGAACTGTTTAGCACAGTCTGGGCTGGTGTGTTGTGTACTACAATGGACCCTCTTCCCAAAAGATAATTCCAGTTTTTGGGGGGTCCTTCCTCATATGATTACATTGATATGAAATTCTAAAACAGGTAGAACTAATCTACAATAGAAAAAAATATCAGAACAGTGGCTGCCTTTGGGGGAAATGGGGATATATTCAAGGAAAGACTGGGAAGGAGCATGAAGAAACTTTGTGAGATAATGGTAATATCTTATACCTTGATAAAGGTGTTGGTTACACAGGTACATGCATGCATTTCTTAAACTTAGTGTGTATTCAGGTTTTGTGCATTTCATTATATGTAAGCTGTATATCAAAAAGAAAAACTAGTTGATATATATATGCTGAGATTTTTAATGGGGAAGTATATTCATGCCTACAATTTACTTCTAAATACATCAGAAATAAGATGAATTGACAGAGATAGATGGAAGATGATAGACAGATATGTGATAAAATAAGCATAGTTAAATATCAATGATAGAATATAGGTGGAAGATATATGACTATTCATTTTAAAATTCAACTTTGATGTTTAAATATTTTCATAGTAAAGTGTTGAAAGAATGCTTTTTTCATTTTAAATTAGGTGTACATTAGGCAGAAATGATACCACTATTAACAATATAAAAAAACCAAGGAAAAAGCCAATGTTCTGTGTGGCCGGGAAAGAAGAAAAAGGAAGATAAATATGAGAAATATCATTATAGATATTTTAAGTTTGAAATAAAAGTGAAAATGCCTAGCAAATAGCTGTAGACAAGTAATGGAAACTTTCAAGGCCAAGGCTAATTAGATTTAGGAATCAATCATATATAAGTAATAATGAAGTTTAAAGGTAGGGAAAAAAACCAGAATGGAATTAAAGAAAATCTTGGTGACTATTTTAGGGGCTGGGAAGAAAATCCAAAATAGAACAGAGAAGCAACCAGAAAAATCAAGACAATGTTATAGCAAAGAAAGGATAAGTAAGCTACAAACAACTGCCAACTACAAATATCTTTTGAGAAATAGTGCCAAACTGAGGGATAACAAAGAACTTCCAGCGGAAAACTACTCTCAGCTAATTAAGAAAATAAATGCTCATGGATAATATCCAGGGCAGAACAGACTGCTAATCCTCCCCAAGTCTTTAAAATTCAATTGGAATCATAAATATCAAAGATTGTAAAAATTTCATACTTATGGAAAAAATAATTTAAGAAATAAAATAATTTTATGCTGACTCTTACTTTTCAAGAAATATAGTTAAGAAAAGCAAAGATATCCATGTCTTCAGAGCACACATGTAGCTACCAAAAAAAAGCAGCATGAGTCAACTCAATCACCCACTTGTTGATTATGTAAATATTTCATTTAGTTCCCCAGCCCACCCCATAGGTCACCAAACAGAGATATGCTTTACAATTTGTTTTTTCAAATCTCAGACCTACATAACCAGCACCCAAGTCTCAAAATCTAGTTACCTTGAGGCAGATCACTGCCACTTGGATCACAGGAATAAGGTGGAGGTGGTGGCGGTGGTAAGTTTGAAGTCTCTCTGACATCAGGAGGAGGTGGTGGTAAAGAGGCAGCAGCAGCAGGAATAGGAGCAGAATGGTATGGATAGGATGGTGAGGCAATCACTAACAAAGAAACACAACAAAGTAGCAATGCACAACTGTAACATCTTATAAGCAATAGCTCATCATCTACTTTTCGTGTGTCCACCACATAGTAAAAGAACCCCTAATTCTTATAGTTTGACTTGAATACAGAAATTTGGAAGGCAAATTGCCTATATGCTCTTAGACATGCCAGTTGAAAACTAGTTCATTACAGGTCATTTTGAGTTAAGAAAATTACTGGAAATTAAAAGAAAAAAACCCGAAAGTGACAGAGGTTTGACTATCAGACTTCAAACATTTAGATAATGGGTGCATAAATAAAATGTCATGAAAGCAAAATTTTTACTTAGCTTAATACCCAATGCAAATTTAAGAATGTTTTCAGTAATTTGTCGCAAGATGCAAAAATTAATAAGAGATAGACTAAATTGTACAGATTACAGATTTTAGCAATCCTTGGAGGTATCTACTGGTAGCATCTGAATAAAGAGAATTCTAAATCATAACAGTTCCATTTCTCAGGAGGTACACAATCTAAAGCAAAACAGGCTAGATACTAGTTATCTTTTTAATGTTCTATATCTATTATTATAGTTTAAAAACAATACTCATCTAAAAGCTTCATAGTTTGACATAAGAAACTGTAATGTAATTATATTTAAATATTAATCTCCTATGATAATAAAGGAAACAGTATGGTTTCAACTTAGTAAAAACACATATTCCTTATATATATAATATGCCAGCTAAATGTTATTTTTTGACAAAAGATGAATGATACAATTCTTAAAGTTTAATTGAATCATTTTAGCCAACTTAGAAATTCAAGTACCAAATTTCATTACTGCGTTACTGTACTATTATTTTAACCCTGAGAAGTATAGAAAGTTTAGACTCATCATCCAGTCAAGGTTTAAATTAAGAGTGTAAGCATATGAGTTAGTTTAGTATAGACACAGTCCACACAAGCTGAATTTATTATTCTGGTAATTTAGCAAGAAGTAATCCACATTGTTTTCATTTACTGACAAATACTAACAAAATACTCATCGGTACCTTGTATATAATTACAGGCTAATAGTAGTAGGTGATCTCTATCTTAGGGTGATCTAAAACTTGATAAACAATTTTTGGAGGTGATGAAATTAATCTCTCTTGATTGTGGTGGTGGCAGTTACCCAACTCTATGCATTTATTAAAACTCATAGAACAGAGCACCATTAAACCCGAATCACACTGTATCTAAATTAAACAGTAAATTTTCAAAGTTTGCCCAACTGGGAGTTTTGTCATCTGTTTAGAAATCTCTACTTTTACAGTTTTGGAAGAAAAATTTAATTTTTAGAATATCCTCAAATGCTCTAGATCTATAGATCTGATTTTCATAAAATAATGGCTTCTCCAACAAAGCTCTGCTTATTCCTTTTTAATCATACCACTTCTTTAAATGAAATAAAATCAATTAACTAAAGATAGTAGAATGTGAATATGATCACTAGGTAAAAGCCAACTACTTGACATAGAGGTAGCTAAATAAATTCTCATGGGCCTGAGATAATCAAGAGTAGAAGAAATTTGGAGGTTACTTTGAATTCACCTTCCTTATAAGTGCACTGTAGTACAATAAGCGTTCTAAGAAAAAAACTTTTACAATTTCATGTTGCTCTAGAGATGCTTGAGCAACTCATCCTCAGACTTAAAAAGGGTTTTAATGACTTAACAGATACAATTCAAAGGATGGCTCCAAAACAATGGAAGCAAAGTTTTCCAAAATATTAATGGAAATCAATGTAACATATTCAGAATGTTGATTTCCCCTGTCCATGTGGCTACAGTTTGCTTCAGGACAATTAAGAAGAGAGCATGAGTATACAACAAGGGGGACCAAATAAAAAAAAACCGGAATTTATTTACAAAAAATTGTGTACTTATTCTTACATGTTGAAGCTTCAGTTACCTTCAAAGTACTCTCCATTTTATGCAATACACCTACTGAAACACTTTTTTCCACAGTTCAAACAGTTTTTGAACTTGTCAATTTGGATACCCTTTAACGCTTCTGTCCTGCTGGTTTTTGTTTCACCTTTCCACAATGGCAAAACGTTTCCTTTTGAGGACTTTTTTCAACCAGGGAAACAAAAAAAAGTTGCTCGGGGTGAGATCAGGTGAGTAGGGATGGTGGGGCATGGGGGTCATGCTGCTCTTAGTCAAAAACTGCTGAGCACTCAGCATTGTGTGGGCAGGTGCACTCATAAATCACCCATTATAAAATAGGCAGACACATTGAAAGAATCTCCAGAAAAAATTCAATGAAGCTGAATGCAGCCAATAACATCACTAGCTGGTACACTAATGCCAATGGGTTCCTAGAACACTTACCTAGCAGGGGAAGTCTGTACTACAAGGGGTGCATTCTCTAAAAAATAATCCCATTTTTGAGGGGGAAGGGTTGCTCCCCATATATATTAAGACTTCATCTCTAGAGATCAAAGAGCAGGGTCAAGACTAAGGTGTGGTGAGGCGCTCCAGTATAAAATTTAAGCAGCCACCAAAATTAATGCAAAAAAAACTGATGAATAAAACATCAAAATTTTCAATAAAGAGAGGATCTAACCTTGCACTTACATGACCCCCATGACCCCCAAATCACTCAACTCATCCTAAACTGAACTGGCCCACAGATCCTATCTTTAATTAAAATTGATACTTTGCTCATCATGAATTTTTGCAACAATCTTGATTTTTTAAAATAGTGAATTAAAGTATTATTTATCACGATTACTGTGGGCTTTTTTTTTTTTTTTCAACCTCTTAAACTTTGCACTCAGGGCAAGAGAGTCACTAGACCCAGTCCTGGCAAAAGTCTTTGGAATAGTTACCAAAACTCAGGGCTCAAATTTTATACAATTTAATGGCTTTGAGGAAACTCAAAATTAAAGGTAAGCATCTCATCTAGTTACCTGGAAGATTAGCAGTAACTTAAAGGAGGATGGGAGGGGCCTGCCAGAGAGGTATATGAACAACAAAGTGAGAAATATGAATTGTTTCATCTAGGGACTGACAGAGACAAAGAGCAACTAAAAAGTAGCCAACTCTAGTAAAGCAGATCTATAGTTGAGGCTCATCTGTGAATGAAAGAACAAAAAGATAAATGAAGGCTGTATACAGTTTTAGAAAAATCTGGCATTTAAATGGTGAGCTCCATTTGATGCAATAGTGAAACGCTTTTTTCACTGCTCACAAGTTTTTTTTTTTTTTTTTTGAGTTGGAGTCTCACTCTGTCGCCCAGACTGGG
>NW_007232373.1:0-67148 GCF_000164805.1 Carlito syrichta
AGCTCTAAAAATTGACCTTCCATATGACCCCGCAAACCCCCTACTGGGAATATACCCTGAAGAACTCAAATCACTCTATAAAAAAGATACCTGCATATGTATGTTTATCGTAGCATTGTTCACAATAGCAAGAACCTGGAACCAACCATGCTGTCCATCAAAAGAGGACTGGATTAAAAAAATGTGATACATATACACGATGGAATACTACGCAGCCATAAAAAAGAACAAAATCATGAATTTCGCAGCAACCTGGATGGAACTAGAATCTATAATACTGAGTGACCTCTCACAGAAACAAAGATTCGAGTATCACATGTTCTCACTCATATAATGGACCTTGAACATCCAATGTAATACTATAAGAAAATGACTGACGGTACTGGGAAACTATGGGGGGGAGGGGGATGGGATTAACAGTAGCAAATATCTGTCTGGGAATGGGGAAACACCTCTTATCAACAGGGTGCCTGAATGAAACGTATTTGTACACCTAACCCTTAACTGTACCCCACAAAACCATAATAAAAAATATTGTTTATAAAAAAAAAAGAAAGAAAATTGTGTTACTTAAAAAAGAAAAAAGTAATTTTTACATACATAGAATTAAGGAAATCCATCTATATGTTGTCATCCCCATCTTAGCCTCTTGCATGTTCTGCTAGCGTCCTTTTACTATGTTGTACTAATTGTACTAGCTGTTGATTTTTATTTTCTAAACATATCAAGTATTCTTTCCTTGAATGACATATGTTAGGCGTCATTGGTACATGGCAGCAAACGATTTTCAAAAAATCATCATCTGGAAGTTACATAAAATGACCTTATTTGTTGAATCTGCCTTGGTTGCTAATGTATCAGCAGATGGATGGATTGCCAAATTGTTGATAGAGTTGCGCTATCATGGTACAATGCTTAATCCTTGCAAATTAAATCCCTTGGACACTATCAGGCCCATATTTATGATTTTAGCTTACTCTGCTCCATATATTTATTATTTGTCAAAATAAAGGCAGGAAAATGTGAGAATTAGGAATATATACAGGTGAGGGAAAAAAATACAGATGGTTTTCCCAAGAAACAGAAGTATAAAAATGGATCTGAGACCCAGACTGTGTAGTTTGAGTTCTCAGCTTCATTACTTATGTAAGGGCAAATACAAATTAAAAATTAGGGACTTAATTCTTCTTAAAAATAAGAGAAGGAACTGCTACACTTTCCCTTTTCTTAGAGCACTTACTTTAGAAATCTTGTAATTGCAAGGTCTTTCTCTGTCTCTTGGATATTTGTGTAAATCTTCTTATAAGCTAAATAAGGCTTTTGCCATCTCTGTGACCCAGAAATGTCTTTCTCAATGACCAGAGAACCATCTCTTTGAAATGTAATCAAGGAAGACATTTTCTTTATCTCCCAGTTTCTGTGGGATGGTAGGAGCCTGACTTCTGCAGTACCTAGTCTAAACTTCCTCTGCCATCAAGATATGAGAAGTTAATTTTTCCTTTTGGTAAAACCAATTAGCTAACACAGATGGCCATCCCAACTACTAGGTGAGTCCAGGATGAACTATGCAGGACAAATGGTGATGTCAAGACCTCTTTCTTGAGGACTAGTCATTGTTTACTTTGAGAACATGTATGTAATGGTTGTATCCACTTGTCTCTAAAATATAAAAGGGTGAGATTTCTTTCTGTCTTTGCGGTCCCTGAACAGATTGCCTGTGATGTGTATTCCATTCTGTGTTTATGCGTAATCAGTAATAAAATTGCCTTCTTTCCCTTCTACCCTTATAAAGAAGCTCTCTGGGTTGGGAGGAGATTTTGTTTTTAACTATATACACTTGGTACTTACTAGATATGTGATCTGGGGTAAGTTTCTCAATCTCTTCACACCTCAGTTTCCTTATCTGTCAATTGTGGATAATAGTACCCATTAATACTATTGTTTCTAGGATTATTGTGAGGTTTAAATAGTTAAATATATGTAAAGTGCTTAGGACAGAACCAAGCACTGGTAGACACTATATATTACCTATTATTATTACTATCAGTAGAAATTTAAAATGCTTACTAATATTATAAAAGGGAAATTTTGTTTTATATTCTGGCTTATTCTCAACTACAGCATATTTGCAGAGATATTTTAAGAGCCAGTGTAAAGACTATTCAAATTGGAATCTAACAGCAAGATACAAAATTTCAACTTAAACTCCACCAGCCACATGAAAATTATACAGTTAAACACTTTCCCTAATTTTGAGAAATGTGTAAAACAAAAAATGCTCTTCCAGTGAATAATTTCTTTCTTTAAAATTTCAGAAATTTTTTCCCCATTCTTTCATAATGGCTCATGAAATCCTACTCTGTACCCTGGCTTATAAGGGCTATATGGTCTGACCTCTGCCTGCTTCAACTGGAACCTCCTAACATTCTCTTTGCTGACTAGAAGGTATTCATTATGTAGGTTCCTCTAATATTCAAGCTTGTTCTCACCTTAGGGACTTTGCACTTTCTGTTTCTTCTGCTTGGAAAGCACTTCTTTCAGATTTTTGCATTGCTGGTGGCAGATAAAGTAACCCCTTCTTACAGAAGCTTCTTTTAACCCTCACCAGTCACCCATGCTCTCTCACTTTCCTACTTTGTTTTATAGCACTTGTCACTATCTGAAATTATTTTCTGTGTTTGTTAAATCTATGTTTTTCAAAAGTAAGTTTCATGAGAACATCGATCTTCTTTGCTAAATTCCTGCTTCCTAGTCAGTGTTTGGAGCATGGTAACGTCTCAGTAAGTATTGCATAAATGAGTGAATGAATAAAATAAACTATCCTTATCAACTATTCCTTCACTGATTTAACAGGAATTTCTTCAGTGGCTCGTATACTAGGATCCAGCTTTGTCCATAGAAGTCTCACTATCTGTTAGTGGCGTTAAGACATGTATATAAAAGATATAATCAATCATAGAACTATAGAGCTATAAGGAAAAAGTAGAAAATGCAGATATCACAAAAAGGAAATCATCTTTTATCATATATAAAGATATACATAAAATATATTTAATATATTATGTTAGGCATTTCACATGTTATTCCACTTCAAAATTGTACTTAAGAGCCCTTCTACTTATATATTACTATATTTATTATTTTATTTTATTTTATTTTTTTGAGTTGGAGTCTCACTCCTTCACCCAGGCTGGGGTGCAGTGACACACATGCTCACGGCCAACCCAGTGTTGACCTTCTGGGCTCCAGCGATTCTTCCGCCTCAGCCTTCCAAATAGCGGGAACTATAGATCCGTGCTACCACGCCCAGCTAATTTTTGATTTATTGTAGAGACGAGATTTTGCCAAGTTGCCCGGGCTGGTCTTGAACCCGTGGGCTCAAGCAATCCACTCGCCTCAGCCTCCCAAAGTGCTGGGATTACAGGCTGAGCCACTGAGCCTGGCTTCTATATTTATTTTTGTAGAGGAGGAAAAGAAAGTCAGAAGTTAGACAATTGGCATACAATTGCCCAGGCAGGATGTGCATGGACAAAATTCAAACTCATATCAGTCTGACTCCAAATCTTATTTTCTTTTCATTACACTAAAAATAAAAACCCTCTCCTCCCCTCTGTCAAGAACTGTGACAGAGCTGAGATTTTACTGTACTTGCAAGGTAACAGGGTAACCACCATAGTTTCATGGATGCTGACAGACAACACAAGGTCTCTGAATCAGAGACAAAGGACATTATGACTCACAGCTTGGCAACAGCTTGAGTTGTATATTCATGTTAGTTTCCTCAGCCCCCAAGTCCCACGGGTGTTGCAGAGTAGCTCTGGTAGAAGGTGCATGTTCTGTGGATTTGTGTTACACAGAAAACTTGAGCTTAAGGAACTAGGATATTTCCTAATAAGCTGCAAACAAACGTGCCCTCCACTTATCTTCATAATGTTTATAATAAAGAGAGGCATTATCCTTAGCAGACTGTACATTAAAAATATCTTCCCTCTGCTCTGAATGGAGGCACTATCTCTGTCTTCCAAGGTTGTACAATCATTCTTGAAATGATAGTCTGGAACAAAGGCATCCAGTTAGTGCCAACATACATGCAGAAAGGCAAGGCACCCAGGGAGAATTGTCTCCTAACACACTTCATGTATGTTTCTTCTTACAGGAAAGGGTAACAACTTTCTCCTGGTCGCCCAAGACAGAAAACTTGGGTCATCTTGTTTAGTCTCATTCTTTACTCTTTCATGCCTTTATTTAATCTAGTCTTATTACCTCCCCCCACCACTTCCAATCAATCACTACTTTCTGTTCATTCTACCTTTTAATATCTCTTTAATACACCCAGTTATTTATCCAACTTCACTTCCTTCCAAGTCTCTGTCATCTCTTGAGTGGATTACCAAACTCGTGTCTCTGCCTCCAGTTTTGCCTTAACTCATCTGTTCTTCAATTAGAGCCAAAATTTTATTTCTTTTCTTTTTCTTCATTTAAATGTCACCAATCCCTCATTGCTCTCATGATACAGTCTGCAGTTCTTATTATGACATATCAGGCCCTTCGTGGTCTGACTCCTATTTACCTCATTTCTCAACACTTCCTTTGTCAATCTCTATGCCCTATTCATGTTGTGGCACCCCCAGGTCCCATGCTTACTCATACTATGCCAAACATGCCCCTCTGCTTGGGATGTGCTTCCTCTTTTTCTCACGTGTCTATATCATCCTTCTCTTTGAGTCTCGGTTAAATATCACCCCTTTTAACTCACACAGGCCTTTGCACGTCTTCTATACTTTCTGTGCCTATCCTTTTCTTGATACTTAGTATGATTATTTTAATTTCCTTTCCACTATTTTTAAGTCGCTTGAGGGCAGAGACTTTCTTCTTTATTAGATTTAGTCCCAGAACCAGCACAGAGCCTGACCCAGAGTTGAACTTCATAGCCATTTGGTAAAAGAGAAGCTGGGTGAACAAAAAATGGAGCCATGCAGGGGTTAATGACTGAGGACTTCCAGAAGGAGGAGAACAAGGATGACTTAATTGCTTTAACATGTCAATTTAATTTAGATAGCTATGCATGTTGAAATAATAGATATGGTCAAATGTATTATAACATTACTTTCATTCCTAATCAGTTTTTTTTTAGTAAAATGGCTATCACAATTTTACTCTACTATGTATGCTTAAGTTTAAAATTTTGAATCTGAAGGATCAAGGGAACTGAAATTTACAAAATACTTATTGTCTACAAGCATTGTGCTAGATAGGGTCTCTATATACTTTTATTTAGTCTTTATGGCCATCTTAATGAAAACTGGGACTTAGATATTCAGATAACTTGCTTCAAGTCACATAATTAGAGGAAATCACTACCAAGTGCTTTTGATGAGCCAGACTATATTAAGCACTTAGTAGAGTCACTCGGACTTAAGTAGGTTTGATTATTATCTGTATTTTTCAGATAAGGAAACAGAAGCGCAGATAAGTATAGTAAATTTTTCATTCAGTCATTTGCTATAAGCATCTTTTCCTTTAAGTCCTTGAACATATTTATAAAAGTGACTTTGCAGCCCTTGTTTGCTAATTCTAACACCTGGATCGTTTTGTGTCGGTTTCTATTGACAGCCTTCCACTGTCACACTTTACTGTTTCTTCTGATGTCTAGTAATTTTTTAATTGTGTGATGTACATTGTGGATGATATTATGTATATGTCTGAATTACATCCTTTTCTGTTAAAAACCATGGTTTTAGTCTCAAGATGTGGGGTCCTAACCAAATGCCCGAGGTTTTCTGCAAAATCTCTTTTCTCTTGCTGCATCAGAACTCCATTTTGTACCTCTTACAAACTTTGTTTTCTATGTTCAGCTCTCAGCTTTGCCTCAGGCTCTCTGGTAGACCTTCATTTTTTACCCCAGCTCTTGGCCAAGGACCCATCTTGACTTCTCCTAATGACCTCTGGCTCATTTTCTTCCCATCCCCTGAAGCTTGAGTCTCTATTCTCTCTGCCTCCTTGGCTTACTAAGATCTCTGTTCCTCTTGGTATTTGTCGTCCTGTGCTGCCCCAGTAGAGTTCAATCTCGAACTCACCTCATATAACTTCCTTCTTTCTAAAATGACAAATGTATGGATTCTATAGTTCCAGGTCTGAAAATGGTGGCCTCTTAAATTTTTCTTATTTCACAATTGTTCTTTCCCTTTTACGTTTTAAATCAGTTTCATCTTTTGTTATCATTGGGGATTTTCTGTGAATTTCATTTATCCATTACTTTCACAGTTTCTCATGATCACATAGTCAGAGGTAAATGTCAAACAAAGTCAAATTTCCCTTATAATCATAAGGGAGGTTAAGGTACTCATGTCATATGTCTGTGTTCCTACTAGTGCTGGATTTCATCTTGCATATTAGTTCACATGTATTAGATAATGGAAGTACTCATTTTCACTGAAATGTCAGTGACTTCTTTGTGGGCATGCCGCTTTATGGGCAGATACTTTTCCAAAATTGATTTATTTCAGCATAATTGTCACACAATAAAATTCACATGTTAAAAGTATATAGTTTGAGGAGTTTTGGAATATATGCATTCCCATAAAATCATTATCACATCAAGATTACAAACATTTTAATGGCTCTAGAAAGTTTCCTTGTGGTCCTTTTTAATCCCTCTCCCTTCATCTTCTTCCCTAGGCTACCACTGATCTGATTTATGTCACCGAGATTTAATTTTCATTTTCTAAAATTTTATATAAGTAAGATGATAAGCACATATTCTTTTTATTAGGAGGTCAGATTTTTTTCACTCGGTGTAATAATTTTGAGATTTATTCATCATATTAATAGTTCATTTATTTTTATTGCTGAGTAGTATTCCAGTGTGTGAATAAACTTCAATTTGTTCATGCATTCACCTGTTCATGAACATTAGGGTTATTTCCACTTTTGTGCTATTACAAATAAAGCCAGAAATGTATAATTTAGTACTGCTTCCAGTAGATTATTCTCTTATTGCTTCTCTCAATGTAGTAATTTAGAGATTCTTGTTCAAAAATTGACTTTTAAAAGATGTCAACCATTAGAAATTAAGATATCCACTGCTGGGTGTGGTGTCTCAGCCTGTAATCCCAGCACTTTGGAAGGCCAATGTGAGAGGATGGCCTGAACCCGGTGGTTCAAGACCAGCCTGGGCAACTTGGCAAGACCTTGTCTCTACAATAAATAAAAAAATAAGCCAGGCATGGCAGCATACGCCAATAGTTCCAGCTACTTGGAGGGCTGAGGTATTAAAGGATTGCCTAAGCCCAGAAGGTTGAGGTTGCGGTGGCCGTGGCATGCCACAGCACTCCAGCCTGGGTGACAGAGTAAGACTCCAACTAAAAAATAATCTCCAAATGACTGAGTTTGCATAGTACTTTTTCCTTGTTTTTCTTTTTTCTCTCTCTCTTTTCAATCATACCTCACCAGAAACAAGTGGGAAACAAAAAAGAGAAAAAAGATGAAAAATGTTATAACAAATTAGAAAACTCTAGGTTTTGTTGGATGGAAGATAAATCTATTTATTTCTTAGTTGAAAATAGCTGCAAGACTGTTAGTTTTAAATGAATATGGGCCATTTCATTTGAATGAAATCATTATAAGAATTTCTCTTAGGACTTTTTTTTTTCCTCACTAAGCCTTCGTATAGGCGGCTTGATTCATAAAGGTGTTGATGTTCATTAAACCTGATACTCAGTTTATATTTTTATTTTCTCTGCCTATTTTCACTCAGTGAGAGACTGTGGTTCGGTGTTTCCTTTTTTGGTAAGTATGTAACTTTCTAGCTTTTCAGACTATTTGCTTTGCAGAATTGTGCTTTAAATCTCCCCCAGAAAGGGAAGTGACTCATTTCTATACTGTAGCATGTAGGTGTTTGATGAATGTTGCTGCCAGGTAGAAATAGACTGTAATGCCAGTGTAAATGGAGTTTTACAGCTACTAAAATGTGAAGGATTTCAATTTTTGTAGGAATTTAAATTGGGAGAAAATTACTTCAGAAGTTTGCAAGGGCTCTGTGTTCTGAGGGAGAACTTTGAGCAAATAGAAATGTATAAATGTTATGAAATCGCTGACAGCCTAATGCAAGAATGATGCATTCGTTGAGATGCTTTCCCCCCAATATTGACTCGGGAGCATGTAAGCTTGACCAGGAGATGCCCCATGTGCAGTGTAGGCCTGATGTGAGGGATCACCTAGACTCATGTTTAAGACTCCTGGCTGTTGGGACTTCAGAGAGATCACCAAGTCTATGTGCTCTTCAAACTGCTATGGAATAAAGAAATGAGGAAGTGAGTTGTACAGCTATCTTCCTCTGCAGACTTCTAAATATTCTAAATATAATGGCATTACCCTCCTTTGGAGACCATGACAAGTTGAGATGCGTATACCCCATCTTCCTGCAGAGCAGCTGTGAGACATGAGAATGATCTTTGCTTGTGTGAAACGACTGATGTCAGTGCTTGTGACACATTTCCTACATGGATGAGGGCTTATTCAACATGAAAGACAAGAATATGTAGACAATGTCTGGCGAATTACAATTTTATTTTCCTAATAAAGCCAGATTCCAATAGATATAGCAGTACCTAGAGAGCACCTTATAATATGGTATATACTTAAGAAGGTGTGTACATAATAATAGATGAATTAAACAGCAAAGTACCAAAAATTGGAATAACTGGTTGGTTTAGAATAAAATATGATAAATAATATTTATAATACAAAATAGTCTACTGGGATATTTTCTAATATGTAGTCTCCCTTGATTAAAAAGAAGGGAGAGAGAGAAAGAACAAATATTAGTAGACAATAAAGTAGGAAATATGAGGTGTGACTGGTCATAAATATAAGCTGTAAGTGTGAAAAGGTATGTGAACTTTAAAAGAAAGGTGTGAGAGTCTAAAGGTGGAAGGTTGTTTGAATTAAACCTACAATGACGTGCTGTTAAGACTTCAGTGTGCATGGCCAAGTTTTAATCTGTCTAGGTATATACAACTAACAAAGATCTCATAGAAATAAGCCTACACTGATTTGATAGAGTAGTTTGCTGAGTATGTTTTAAAAGTGTATTAACTATTCATGATTTGTCAAACACTGTCCTAGACAAATAAAGTAGAGCATCTGCCCTCAAAAGGTTCATAGTGTGGAGGAATGACAGAGTTGGACCACAAATGACTGTCTAGAGCATAGAGATGCATTGAAGTTCAGCCTCAGCCTCTCTGAGCCGACCAAACCCGCCAGCAGGTCTCAGCTTTTGGAGGCTCAGGAACAAATGCCCATCTTCCCCTTGTTTCTGCCATCCTTGAACTTGTGTGTGTGAACACCAGGTTAGCATCATATCTATACAACCGCATCTCTTATATAGCAAGGCATGATATTCACACGTAAGGTTGCTGTCTGAATGTCACCTTTTAAATGTAGGTAAGCAATGTATGCAACTCAAGATTAAAAAAATCCTTATGTTCTTTTTACGTTAAATGTTGAATTTCAAAAAAATGAAATATATAGAGCAATAGATAGACAAATAGTACAAGTACTAAGAAAAACTTCTTTTGTTAGATAACTGTATAAAGAACATTATGTTTTCAATAAACAAATATTTATAACATTATAAAATTTATATATAAACTCACATACACATTATACAATTTTAAATGCCAATATATGGAGGAAGAATATAGATGGATTTATATTATATTTCTAATCTTTGTAGAATTAGGGTTTTAATTTTTTAAGCTGGGTGGACAAATGGGCTCCATTTGGAAGGAAGAGATTAGAAGCATTGAACAAAGATTTGAAGGAAGTGAGAGAAGTGGCCATGTGATGTCTAGGGAAGAGCACTACAGACAGGAGGAACAGCTGAACAAAGATGCTGACCTGGGGATAGGTCTCAGGTGTTCTAGGAAAAGGAAGGAGTCTGGAGTGGCTTGAGTGGATGAGTGACAGGGGAGAGTGGAAGGAATCCACAGATTTAACATGAGGCCAGAGCATGTAGGACTTGGTTGGCCTTGTGGACTTTTGGCTTTTCCTCTATAGGAAATGTGAAATGTCAGAGGTTTTGAGCAAAGTAATGACATGATGTGACATGATTTTAACAGAATCACTATGACTGCTGGGTTGGGAATAGACTGGGCATAATGACAATGATGTAAGCAAAGACATGCTATGGAAGTGATTACAGCAATCCACGGGGAGTGCCCAGCTTCAACTTCTGCTGGTTCCTGGGCATGTAGCACATGTGCCCCCAACCGGAGGGCCCTGTGTAGCTGATCTTCCGTTTGAAATGCTTTTTGTCTTGCCATTTGTCTTTGCATGATTAACTCTTGCTCTTCCAGATTGTTCTTGATCACTGCCTTCTGAAAACAGAAGTCTTCCCTGACCATCTCTTGCCTACCTTAGCTATGTATTTTTAAGGCTCCTACTATTTTTTTTCTCTTGTGGCTTGTTTGTAAATCCATGACTAAATGAGTCTACACTCCATGAAGAGTCTGTACTTTGTAGGGGCAGAAATGTATGGCACCCCATAAATCCTTGCCAGATGGCAAGTTATGAATGAGTAAATGTAATTGAATGGATGAAACAATGAAGTGAAAGACTAAGCCTGTGACTAAAGTATTCAATAAATTGGGCTTCTGGCTTCATAACTGCAATGAGGAGAGAGACAGTGTGGTATAATCATGTCAGGAACCTCACAGGAGGAGGGAATCATCTGTCTTGACCAATCATCAAAAGCAAGTGCCCCTTCACCCCTCTCCGTCCCTCAGTCTTTTAGAAATTAGAAAAGCAAAAAAGAGAGTTGTAAACATGTACCCAAGAGTCTATGTGATTCAATACAAGAAAATGCCTATATCAAGAGAAAATATCAGCAAATTTACTGAATATCTTTAACCCAAGCGAGATAGTCTCTGAAATGAGACATTCAGTCTTTGATTACAGACCTCTAAAAATGACTACTGTTGGCATTTAATGTTTGATTTTTTTCCAGAAGTCTTATAATTAGTCCCCAGAACTAGACTCATTAGATATGTCTTGTGGTAACACCTTTAATTAAACTCTATTAAAATCTACTGCTGTGGCCGGGTTTGGTGGCTCAGCCTGTCATCCCAGCACTTTGGGAGGCAGAGGTGAGTGAATTGCCTGAGCCCGCAGGTTCGAGACCCACCTGGGCAACTTGGCAAGACCTCATCTCTACAATAAATCAAAAATTAGCCGGGTGTGGTAGCACGCGCCTGTAGTTCCAGCTACTTGGAAGGCTGAGTCGAAAGGATCACTGGAGCCTAGCAGGTCGAGGCTGCGGTGGCCGGGAGTGGTCACTGCACTCCAGTCTGGGTGGCAGAGTGAGACTCCAACTCAAAAAAAAAAAAAAATCTGCTGTGAAAATTAATAAACCTTAAAACACAGGGGATAAATTTGAGAGGACTTTTCTGTTATAGGCACTACTTGGAAGAGATTTCCCAGAAAATGAAATGCTTGGACAATTGTCACTATCATAATTTGGGCTAATTGTGGTCACAGAAAGTCCGGGAACTTGAAAAAAACCCCAAAGCCTAAAACAGACTCAATTTGTCAATTCTGTTTCTACGTGTCTTCAAGAGAATTCTCTTGGATGTACATCATGACATTTTCATAATTTTGCCACTGGAGGGCTCAATGGCCTTTTTAATGTTTCTTTTAGGAGACCAACTATTATGTCTATATAACAGTGAGACATTGAGGCAAAGCTTCATTCTCTCTTTTGAGAAAACCAGTTTTGAGGGGTTTAATTAGGCACCTGAATGGATGGATGGGTCACTACAGCTAAAAAGCTTTTGTAAATGTTCTCAAAGATGACAGCTTTTGTCATTGCTGTGCATGCAAAATGAAATCAAGTAGGATGTACTAATCTCTCCCTAGAGAATGTAGGGAATTGAGACTATACTGAGCATGGCTTTTGCTCAGTTAGATGTGCATGTGCATATGTAGTCTGCTTGTATGTGTATTCTGGTGGTAGTATGGAGAGCAGTGGCACAGTGAGGACTTTGAGGGCTACGCCTGTCCAGAAATTGTATGACTAGTGAAGTTGGGATGGGATTGGGAACATTTTAAAAGAGTTTCTCGAAAGAATATGGAGTTGGGTATCAGGGGACTAGTGATCATGGATGGTTTCAGGATTCCTGTTGCATGTTCTGCTGTGAAGATTGAGATAGAAGTTCTTTTCCTGGATGTGTTCTATCTGACTGTGGTTCAACCTCTCTGAGGCTGGTGCTGTAGCATGGATTGAGCAAGGGAACTCTGATGTGTGACACATCTATTTGGCATCTACATAATTATTTTGTGATGTTTAGGAGGCATCGGGGGTAGCAGTGGGGTGTCATGCAAAAAGTTGGGAACAGTGTTGGCCCCTGAGTGAAAGTAACAGATCAACATAAAGCAGAGAGATGGAGATATCAGAGTGGCTCCCCCAAAATCTAGCAGAAACCCCATTCCACTACATTTGCCTTATCATTTAGACTTAACTCTAAACTGATGTAAGGATGAACATATTTAATGATAAATAATACGCCAATCTGAAGGGAAATGATTGCTCAGACTGAAACGCACTTGTGGGTAGGGGAGAGTCTGAGGAAGAAACTGTAGAGAGGTCTAGCTATGAAATGTTTTAGAAGACCAGCTTGGAATCTTCAGCTCTTATGACTTCCTACCATGGTGATGGATACTTGTTGCCTCTGAAATTTTGAGTCACTAGTGAATTTCTCTTGCTGTGATTTCCTGCTTATTCTTATATTTGATTTATGATTTGACCTTTCCGAGATTTGGTACTGCAGAGAAGGAAGTGGTCACAGCAATGTCAGTATTCAGATCCCTACATTAGTTGTGGTTTTCAGGTTGGTTCAGCGTCTGTAGATGTGTTTTGTTGAAGGAATCGAGCTCTGGCCTAGCAGAGTCCCAGGCTCTGGACCATGGGGAATTCTCCAAGGTAAATGCTACCTTCTCAGTAACCTGCCTGGGAGCCTGTGCTGGTGATGTCTTCACTGTTCACTTTCCAGTCTCTACAAATCTTACTAAATGTTTCACAGAGTAATGCAGAAAAAGAGGCTGGGGCCAGGAAAAGTGTAATCTTCCAAGGGAAACACCAATATTATAATTATAAATTTTCTCATATTTTATTAATGACTCAAAGGAGTTAGTGAACAGGTACTATGTGTGTAACGTTTTTTATTTTCCTTCCTTGTGCTCGACTGCAACTTGCCAAAAAAATAAAGTGGAATGTTTCTCCCTCTTTGAAGCCTGGTTTTCTTGATGTGAAACAGCAGCCACACCTTCTAGCCAAGGCACCCCAGGGAGGCAGAGAACAGCCGGCAAGGAGTTTTCTGATGGTGCCCTATCTCGGTCTCGCCTAGGGAGGACTGAAACAGTTCTTACAGGTTTGGAATTCATCCTACCAGAGTTATTCTCTTCTGGGTGGACTCTAAGCCTACTTCAACTCACCCCCTCTTCCTCATGCTCTATTTTACAGCCTCCCTCAGTAGATAGTTCTGTGCAACTTTAGTCTAGGCTCAGCCATAGGGCCTGCTGGTTCTGGGATGAGAGGTGGCAGACATGACTTTCTCCAGACTGTCTTTGCTATGGATATCTTTGGAATTCCCACAATTGGTCTGGCAGAATGCCACCTTGCCAATCCTCAGAAGATCTTTGGAGTTTCTGGCTCAAGAACAGGCTGAAAAGAGGGACTGGCAGTAACTGCTACACACCCGAGCATTCCTTGGAACTTTCTGGGACTGATAACTGACATGGAAGTGGTTTAGACTACAATAATTATAAGGAAGTATCAGAATACCCAACTAAAAATGGCTTAAAAAGAGGGTTATTTTAAAGTTCATTTAATGAGGAATTTTGCAATAGGTTCTTCCAACAGTGTCTTCAAGGACCCAGGTGTTCTTCATAATTCTGTTGTGATCATCAGGATGTCAGTGAAGTCTTCTCTGGGGGTCACGGGATGATTCCAGCAGTTCTGATTATCTGTGTTCCTGAATATGTTATGTACATCTGCATAATTTTTTTGTGATTTATAGGAGGGAGATAAATGGTGGATATCTCTTTGTGCATCTCCCATTTTACCAAGGAGGAAAATCATCCAGCAGGCTTCATCTTAGGGCTTTTGGTCAGAACTATATTGCATGCCCACTTGTTATCCAATGACTAGCAAAGACTACATATAACCTCTATGTAGACCAATCAGAGTTAACCTCCTGGTGATAGGCACATTGCTACCAAACAGTACTCACAAGAAATAAGGGATAAAACCTAAAGGAGGATTTCTGGCTGCTAACAATATTTTCAAAGATCTGAAAAGAAAAAAACTAGCTTAAATTACATTAAAGATAACTTAGAATTACTCTTGAGAAGAAAATGCAGCCGGGCTCGGTGGCTCAGCCTGTAATCCTGCGCCTTTGGGAGGCTGAGGTGAGTGGATTGCCTGAGCCCGCGGGTTCGAGACCCTCCTGGGCAGGCGAGACCTCATCTCTACAATAAAAAAAAAAAACAAAAAAAACTAGCCGGGTGTGGTAGTGTGCGCCTGTAGTTCAGCTCCTTGGAAGCTGAGACGGAAGGATCGCTGGAGCCCAGCAGGTCGAGACTGCGGTGGCCGTGCACTCCAGTCTGGGTGACAGTGAGACTCCAACTCAAAAAAAAAAGAAAATGCAGACAAGAAAGTGATATTGTATACTAAATCATATTATTAAGATTGTGCATGTGTATTCCCAAGTATCTCCTGAAAAAACAGTGAATGGATTTTGACCAGAACAAATCCAGTCTTACTTGGAGGCTGAAAGATGCAGTAAATGACCTTAAATGTTTCCTTCATCACATTGATAAGAGAAAATGTCATTAGCAAGGAATTAGCTAAGAATTGTATTAGAATTGTGAAAATGCTCATGACCTCTCATGCTTTGAGAGATTCACAAGTTCAGAAGTACAATCTGGGTCATTTTTGTGACCATGTTCTTCTAGTTCAGTTAGTCTTAAACTTCACTGTGTAGAAAAATGAATTGAGAGCTTATTAAACCTACAGATTCTTGGGCACCACTTTCCATAAATGTTGATTCAGTATGTGTATTAGTTTTCTATTGCTAATCAAACTTAGTGACATAAGGTTATACCTGTTTATTATTTCACAGTTCTGTAGTCAGAAGTAGTTCAGGTGGGCTTGACTAGGTGTGCTACTTAGGGTCTTACAAGGTTGAAATCAAGGTGTCAGCTGGGCTGAGATTTTATCTGAAGCCTCTAGGTAACAATCTATGTCCAAACTCACTATAGTTGTTGACAGAATTTAATTCCCTTTGGTTGTAGGACTGAGGACCACTTGCCTTGCTGGCTGTTAACTAAAAATTACTCATAGCTCCAGAGGTCACTCTCATGTCCTTCCCTTAATTACATATGAAAAATATTTTTTGTCGTGTACTGTAAGATGATTATGGGAGTAATACCAGAAGGTAGATATTATGGGAGGCATCTTAAATTTCTGCCTACCACACTGTGCCTGGAGTGGACTCATATATCTGCATGTTTAACAGATTCCTCCTAACATTCTGATGCAGTGCACAAATTGGGTGACAGAGCTGTCATGTACCTTGGCCACAAGAATACTTGTGAATTAAGTCAAGCCCCTTTAAATTGGAAAGAGAGGCAAAAAAAAAAAAAAGGTGAAACTTCAGTTTCTCATTGTTTGTTGCTAATATATGAAGATTGCCATGGATTTTTGTATATTGATGTTGTGTTCTGGAGCCTTACCAAACTCATTTATTACATTTAGTAGCTTTTATGTAGAATCATTAGATTTTCTACAAACACAATTATGTCTTCTGTGAATAAGATAGTTTTACTTCTTCCTTTTCAATCTTGATACCTTTTATTTCTTTTTCTTCTCTTATTGCACTGGCTTAAATTTGTAGAAAAATACTGAATAGAAGTGGTAAGAATGAACATCTTTGTCTTTTTCCTAATCTTAGGGAGAAAGCATTGGTCTTTCATCATTTGATGTTGAGGGACTGTCTTCTTATTCTTGTTTTGATGACAGTTTTTATTAGGAATACATTTTGAATTTTTTTAGATCCTCCCATCTCAGCCTAGGATTACAGATGTGAGACATTGCACCTAGCCTTGGATTTTCTTTTTGAGTTTGTTAATATAGTGAATTACATTGTTTGGTTTTGGGGGGGTAATGCTAAATCAACTTTGCATTTCTAAGGAAAACTTCACCTGATATATTAATTTTTTATATATTGTTTGATTTTATATGCTAAAATGTTGTTTTAAATTTTTGAATCTGTGTTCATGGGAGAAACTGGTCTATAGTTTTCTTGTAATATCTTTGGTTTTTTATCAAGAAAATAATGGCCCCATAGAATTAGTTGAGAAATATTTCTTCCTCCTCAAGTTTTTTTGGAAGAGTTTGTGTAGAATTCATATTTTTGATCTCTAACATTTGGTAGAATTTGCTTCTTTGATGTTTGGTAGAATTTGCTAGTGAAGTTATCTGGACCTTGAATTTTTTTGTGGACCTTGTATTTGTTTTGGCAAATACAGTATTTAGAGCTATTCAGGTTATCTGTTTCTTGTTGAGTCAGCTTTGGTAGTTTGCTCCTTTTAAGGAATTTGTTCACTTCTTCTAACTTGTAAATTTTTATTGGGATTGTCATTTAGTTTAATTCATTATCTTATTAATATTAATAGCATGTATAATAATATCACTGATAAGTTTTAAGTATCTATGTTTATTCATATTATACTAAAGGTAGAAATGAGATTTCTGAAGCAGTGGTAGACCGTTGTTACTAATAGCAATAACTTCATTGACTCCTCTCTCTTCAGTCTTTTCGCCCCCTCTCCCAACCCATCTTGGAATATGAGAACCAGAAATCACCCAACATGTACTGGTATCTGAACTGTAGGTAAAGAACTATAAAAAATTGAATCTGGAAATTTACATAAATGTTGACTCTTCCCCTTCTGAAAGATGGAATAAAAGAGAGAAATGTAAGGTTCTCAATATAGACAAATTCTCCTTAGGAGGAAAGGGAAAGATTCCTGGGTTATTACCCTTTGGAATGTAAATAAATGTCTTTAGGAGGAAGATAAGACAAGTGTCCCTGAGTTTACAACCTCTGCAATATCTCTGTGACTCTGAGTCTCAGAATTGTTTGAAATGTGAACACATACCTTTGAAGAGGTCACTCATTCTGGATGATCTCTCATTATCTAATCACCCTTTAAGTTCCAAGATTTGTCTGTTGATGCAAGTTTTCAAGTTTATTTGCTAAGAAAGACTTAACTGCAAAAAAGAGAAAAATGTTCACTTCCTGGAAGTCCCTCTTTCACTCTGATATTAGAAATTTGTATCATCTACCAGGCTCATGCCTATAATCCCAGCACTTTGGGAGACTGAGGTGAGAGGATTGCATGAATCCACAGGTTCACGACCAGCCTGGGCAACTTGGTGAGACCTCATCTCTACAATAAATTTTTAAAAAAGGAAGAAAAGAAATTTGTATCATCTCTGTTGTTTAAGTGATCAATCTAGTCTGGCTAGAGGTTTATTGGTCTTAGTGATAGTCTGAGAAAAACGACCTTTTGGAGGAGTTAAACACTGGCTACACACAGACATACAGATGAGAAAAACAGACACTGAGGACTCTTAAAGGGGGAAGGAAGAAAGGGATGAGAGGAAAGTGTTGAAAAACTACCAAATTAAAAACAAACAAACAAAAAGTAGCTTTTTGGTTTTACTCAGTTTTTCCCATTGTTTTTCTGTTTTCTATTTTATTAATTTCCTATCTGCTCTTTATTGTTTCTTTCATTCTGTTTACTTTGGGTTTAATTTACTGTTAATTTTTTTATTTTTAGTTTGCAAATGTGGTAACTGAGGGGATTTATTTGAGATCTTTTTCTTTTTTATTATAGGCTCTTAATGCTATAAATTTCCCTCTATACATTACTTGAGTGGCATTCCACAAATTTTCATGCTGTATTTTTATTTTTATTCTGTTTAAAATCTTTCCTAATTTATTGATTATTTTATTATTTGGCCCATGGTCTATTTAGAATTGTGCCATTTAGTTTCTAATTATTTAGGATTTTCCAGGGATCTTTCTGTTCTTACTTTCTAATGTATTTCTATTGTGATTAGACAATATTCATTGCATGACTTGGATCCTTTTAAATATATTGTGACTTGTTTTATGGCTGAGAGTATTGTCTATCTTGGTAAATGCTCTTGTTTACTTGAAAAGAATGTGTATGCTGCAGTTATTGGATGTAGTGTTCAACAAATGTCAATTAAATCAAGTTGTGAAGTCTTCTATACTTTTCCTGGGTTTCTGTCTTCTACCAATTATTGGGAAAGAGTTCTAGAAATCTCTGACTATAATTGTGGTTTGTCTGTTTCTCCTTACAATTCTGTCACCTTTTGTATTTTGAAGCTCTGTTATAAACATTTAGGATTATTATGTTCTCTTGATAAATTGAGCACTTTATTATTTTAAAATAAACTTCTTTTCCTCTCATGCTACTCACTATTCTGAAATCTACTTTGTCTGATATTAATATAGGCACTCAGACATTCTTTGGATTAGTGTTAGCATGCTTTATCATTTTCATAATTTTATTTGCACCCATTGTAACTTTAAATTTCATTTCTTGTGTGTATCATGTAATTAAGACCTTTTATTTTATGCAATCTGACAATCTCTTCTTTTTCATTGAGGGATATTTAGGCCATTTACATTTAATGTAATTATTGATATGGTTCAATTAAAATCTGTCATCATCATAATTTAATTTGTTTTGTCATATTTGCCCTATGTCTTCTTTCATTCCCTATTTGTCTATATCTGCTTTCTTTTGAATTAATTTAGTTTTTTATGATATAATTTATCATCCATGCATATTAGTTATGGCTTTTTGTTTTGTTATTTTGATAGTGATTCTTACTTGGGAACAATTTTTCCTCCAGGGAGTTATTTGACAATGTCTAAAAACATTTTTAATTGTCATACCTGGGGGGATGCTGCTGGCATCTAGTGGGTAGAGACCAGGGATGTTACTAAACATCTTGCAGTGCACCTAGCAGTGCCCCATGACAAATAATTATCTGACCCCAAATGTCAGAAATGCTAAAGTTGAAAAACACTGCTTTATATTTTATACTCTATGACCTTAAACTTATCAAAGTCTACTTTCAAATGATATTATTACCCTTCATGTGTAATATAAGAACTTTGCAATAGTATACTTCCAGTTCTCTCCTCCTTATAGTTACATTATTGTGGTCATAAATTTTATTTATATCTGTGTTGTAAACCTCATGGTATATTATTATTTTGGTTTAAGCAAACAACTATCTTGGAAAGATATTTGAATAATGAGAAAAAAACCATATCTATTTACTAATGTAGTTATCATTTATGATACTCTTCATTCCTTTGTATAGATTCATATTTCCATTTGGTATTACTACCAGACTCTGCCACAGCCCATCCCTCCTTGTGCTGTGACTTTGAATGTCTTCTAAGGAAGTAAGTTGTGTCAGTTTTAGAGCCTACTTTGCATATCTTTTGTTTCTCAGGGATTACTATCTTTTTATGTCATATATTTGGTCCATTTTTGGTTTTGTTGCTTCAAATGGGAAGGTAAATCTGATTTCTGTTGCCCCTTGTCCAGAAGCAGAAGTCCATATAAATACATCCCTATCGATCAGTTTTCTTTTGAGTGGAATTGACTTCAAATTGCTGTTGGTTACATGATGATTAAAATCATCTCTAAACTGGGCTCGGTGGCTCAGCCTGTAATACCGCGCTTTGGGAGGCTGAGGTGAGTGGATTGCCTGAGCCCGTGGGTTCGAGACCCGCCTGGACAACTTGGCGAGACCTCATCTCTACAATAAATTAAAAAAATCAGCCGGGCATGGTGCCTGTAATTCCGGCTACTTGGAAGGCTGAGGCAGAAGGATCTCTGGAGCCCAACAGGTCGAGGCTGCAGTGGCCGGGAGCAGCCACTGCACTCCAGTCTGGGCAACAGAGTGAGACTCCAACTCAAAAAAAAAAAAAATCATCTCTATTATAATACATATATGAAGCTGTTATAACTGTATAGGATTATTTTTCACTAAATGACCCTAGGTTATTCCAGTTTTTGAATTAATGTTTATTTAAATGTTTTCAATCTTTAAGTGACATTTAGGAGATATTTGATTGCCTACTGTATGTATGGAGTGATTATGGGGACCAAAGAGAAGTCCAAACTTTACCTGTATGATGAACACTTACAAGTGGTATACCTAATCCTGAATTGTACTCCACATCTTTAAAATAAAAATAAAAACTAACTAAATAATTAAAAAAAGAAATAACTGAAGACAATATTGTCCCTTGCTGTTGGTGAAACTTCTGTGGCAGCAATGTCAATAGCCATTTCCATTCTCTATCCCAATTTCCATTCTCCACAAATAGTTTGAAATTTTGCTTCTATTAAGAGCAACGTTTCCAGATAAGATTAAAAATCTAAATGATGGTAAGCTTTTTTTCAGCATGTGCTAATGAGAAATTATGAAAGAACTAAGTATAGAATTTCAGTTAAAAAAAAGGCGTGTGGGGATGTTCTTACAGTTGTCAGTGTCAATTCACATCAAACTTTTCTTTATTAAAGTTTAAGTTTTCCAGAAAATATATTTCTTGTGCATATACTGATTAAAAGTGAGATTTTGATAGAATTATGGCCATGGAACCTGAGAATCCCCAATCTTTCTCTATGCCCCACCCCCAGGGCTCATTAGAAGTTGTGTTTCAAGGAACAGAAGTAGAGTAAAGATGCAGGACAAGGCTGTGGTTAAAAGTGGGGACTCTGAGATAAGATTCCTGGTTTCATCTCAACCTTGAAACTTACAAACTTTGGACAAGGCACTCAACCCTCTCTTGTTCGTTTCCTCATCTGAGAAATGGGGTTATTAGTAAGATGTATCTCATTGCATTGTCGTAAGAGTTACATTATATATATCCTTAGCACATAGAGAATGATCTAGAAGAGTTTGTTAAATAGAAGTTCCTACTTCTTTATAAATTGCTGTGCAAGCCCAGGGATCTTCTCTGTTACAAGACGTGTTAGAGCATGTGGCTTAGCTCTGGAGGTCTTCTTTTCTTCTCTTACCTTGGGAGAACAGTGACAAACAGGTGGTAGACACAGATGGGTAAAGATATAGGAAGAGATCAGGAAAAAGACATGTAGGAGATCACATCTCCTTCCAGTCCTTCCTTCTGAAGAGGGAAGTTTGTTCTCAGGGATTGCTCCTACTAAACTATGTATACAGACTCAGTCTCCCAAACAGCCTTTGACACATAATCTTCCTTAAGCATCACCAGTCAGCTCTCTGCCACTGGGACCCTCTTCAATCTTTTTCCACATCACTGAAGCAGAATAAGGCCCAGGGAAAGAAATGGTGGCAGTACTTCAAATCCTTTGGGATATCTTAGAGGAAGAATTTTCATCGAAAACTAATTGAGTTAGCATCACTATATAAGATGTTCATTAGCATTCTAGGTCAGCAATTAGCCCTGAAATTCTGCCAAGTCACCCCACTGCTCAAAACTGTTCCATAGCTCCACATTGTCTTTAGGATAAAACCTAGACTCCTTAGTGAGAGCCACAGATCTCGACATTTCAGTCTAATTGTTCCTTTGTAAACCTGTCTCTTGATCATGTTAGGTAAAATTGCTTGTTCTGACTTTGGTCAGCTCTTGCTGTCCTCCAAATTTCTTGTGCTTTTTAGCTTTCACTTATTAAAGCCTATCAGAGCTATCATCTATGATTCTGTCTGTTTTCCTCTCTACTAATCCAGGTTCTACTCACCCTTCAAGACTCAGTTTCCTAGCCGCGCCTTGGGAGGCTGAAATGAGTGGATTGCCTGAGCCTGCGGGTTCGAGACCTGCCTGGGCAACTTGGTGTGACCTC
Organism: Carlito syrichta; assembly: GCF_000164805.1. Lineage (NCBI taxonomy): Eukaryota > Metazoa > Chordata > Mammalia > Primates > Tarsiidae > Carlito > Carlito syrichta. Next base: position 22,003 of record NW_007232373.1, read on the forward strand.
ATCTCTACAATAAATCAAAAAATTAGCCAGGCGTGGTAGCACGCACCTGCAGTTCCAGCTACTTGGAAAGCTGAGGCGGAAAGATTGCTGGAGCCCAGCAGGTCGAGGCTGCGGTGGCCGGGAGCGGCCACTGCACTCCAGTCTGGGCGACAGAGTGAGACTCCAACTGAAAAAAAAAAAAAAAGACTCAGTTCCAATTTTATGTCTTTTGACAAACCTTCCCTGATGATCCCACAGATCTGGCTTGTTTTTTTCCTTTTTTGGGGGGGGCTCCATAGAGGGTTTTTCAAGTTTTTGGCTCAAACACTATGATCTTTCTTCTTGGATATCTTTTAGACTCCTCTATCTCTTCCTCTATAAGATAGAATCTCAGATTAAATCTCTACTCCCATTTGGTACTTCCAGAACCTTAATTTGTAATATATAACATTTAGCCTATCACAAATGTCCTCTCTGTGCTGGACAAAACATACTACTTAATTCCTGAATATTCATTGTCTTATTTGTGCTTGTTCTTTTGGACATGCCATATCTCCAACTAAGAACATATTTTCTTTGAATTCTCTTTAAATCTTGCCTGTTCTTCAAAATCCAAATCAAATACCACCTTTTCCCTGAGGTTATCTCTGATTGAATTATTGGAAATCTTTCCATTTTTAGCCTTTTGTTTAAGCTATTATAATAGCAATTGTTATAATCAATTTATTCTTAGTGTTATCTTTGTATTTGTCTTATCTATCTCACTAGATTGTAAATTCTTAGAAAGCAGGGATAGCTGCAGAAGTGCTTATCATAGTGTCTTATATGTCCTATGTTGTAAGTATTTTAACGAATAATGACATGATCCTGCCTTCTTTTGAGCTCCTTAAGTGCACATTGTCTGAACTATCTTGGTTTACACCCAATTAGATCATAAGCTACTTGAGGGTAGAGATAGGCTTTCTATTTCTTTGTATTTTTTACAGTTTGGTAAATGCTTTGCATCTTTTTTAAAAGCAAAGTTTTATTAATTGATAGTGTTAATATAAGGGAGTGACCTAGTGATAAAAAACGGTATGATTTGTATTATAAAACATCCTTCCCTTAGGCCCTCCATCTTTGGAAAGGTGGGTAGGCAGTCTACTGGAAAGGAAATAATGTTATCCTTAGACAATCATACATGTGCACTGGTTCTAGAAGATGATATAATAAACCTTCTTTATGATTCCCATCAAGATGCTTTTAGCTAATACCAAATCTGTTTCAAATGGGAATCTGATTTCTCTTTGACCACTCTTGTTTTCACTCCTTTTTCTTTTCTAAATTCTGGAGAGTATGGAGTTCTTAGCTTTATTCTGGATTCCATCTTGAAAGAATGATGGTTGACTCCATCAGGTCTAGAAAAATACTGTAAACCTTCCATTTATATCAGAGTAGAACATCTACATACATAATAAGCTTTTCTTTGGCAAATATTAATCACCATCTTTTCAGAGTATAACTACAAGATGATGTTTTTAAAAGTCACTGTCTCTACTGTTTTACCTATTGGAGTTTGGAATGAAGGCAGAAAGAAAAGAGTTGAGAAAAAATAAAATGTAGTGGTGTCACAGTATGATAGGATTTTTACATAAAACATGGACTGAATCAAATCTGAGCTTGAGTTTACCAGTTCTACCAGAATTTAAGGCATCAGGTTCTTATTTTTTTGCTTAAAATGAAGTAAATGAACCAAATTCTGCTTTGGTGGCCTCCAAGGCTTAATAAGCTTAAGTCTAATTGTCTAAGGGGCTGGCAAAGATAGAAAAGGTCTTAGAGGCCTTTCAATCCAGATCTGCACTCAGTGCAGTTATCTAACTTCTTCTTTCTGAGCGGCCTAAAATCCCATTATATTTTGTTGTCTGCTTTTTGTCTGAACTTGCATAGCTGTTTTGTCAACTGTCTTAGAAAATGAAATACTCTTTCTTGACCTCATGTGTAAAGTGACTTCAAATTAATTTTTTTCTTTGCTTGAAATTCATCTTGATATAAGCATACTTTAAAATGGGACTTCTATTTTAAAGACAGTGATTAGACTTTGGTGGACATTTGGAATTTTTTTAAGTTGCATTTCTTTTAATAACAGTAAAAATTTTTGAAAAAGGAAAAAAATCCCAAGTCTATTAACAAAATCCTCATGGAAAATAGAGAAAGAGTCCTCCATAGTTGTCAGGTTTAAAAGAAAAGTATTTTTGAGGGAATAGTATACAGTGAGAGAGGGACTGCAGAAAACATTTACCATGAACACACAGCCACTGACCAACATTTACTTCAAGAATGAGAAATTCTGCATCCATCATACTGAGATTTTTCATACTATTTTTGCTCATTTAACAGACTACAAAATATTCTTTGGTGAATTGGAATGCATGTTAAGTTTACCTCCCCCAAGGCAGGTAGAGGTAAACTTAAAAGAGGAGGGAAGATTCTCTTTCAATTAAATAACTTTTAAGAAATAACATAGCCTCAATACCTATCTGATGGATGTACAACACACTTGTCTAAAAACAACAATACAACCAAACACATTATCAAGAAACATGCCCTGAATCTGGATTATGGCCAGTCATAGAGGTGGGGAAAAGAAGGAGGGAGGAAGGGAAACAGAGAGATTTGGAGACAGATTAGGTAGGAGAGAATGGAGAGGGAAAATACCTACAGACGCCAAGGAAAAAATAAAGCCCAGAAACACAGCAGGAGATTTAGAGGAGAGACACAAAACCCTGAAGAAAGACTGGAAGGCAGCAGCAAGCTCTGTACGTAAACTCCTCAGTGGAATATCAAGTGGAAGAGGAGGGGCAATGTGTTCTTTCTCATTTGAACTTGGAGCATTTACTACACTTGGAATCTTAGGGTCTAATTACTAGTACAGGACAATGTGATATATATAGATTTGTTTTCAAGTTTTAGTATTTACTTATTCTTTTGCTCCTTGTTGTTGAAAGTTGTGCATATCTGTTAGCAGCTAATCTTCTTTGGAGCTGGTACCTTGAAGTTCCTTGTATGTTCTCATATCCTTGATCAGAAACTGTCACTACCTTGCCTGGAGTTGGGAGAGTCCAACGTGTCATGAAAATTTTTGTTAAGAGGGAAATGAGCTGAATTATCCTAACATCTCTAATACCTTTTAAGCTGCCATGTTCTTAGAAGAATCTTTTGAAATGGTAGCCAATAAATAGGCTGTCAGGTGTTATTAATAGTAGACTGAGTCCACAGAGATTTCAGAGGAAACATTATGTTGTAAGAGTTCATTATTCTACTGGTATGAGACACCTATGAGCTATTTTTGCATACTTATCTGATAAATGAGGAAATACTTCTTCTTGTAATCTTAAAAAAAAAACAACAACCAAAAAACCCTCTCTGTAGTTGACTGGTTTAATTTTCAAGTTTTAGTTTCTATTTTATTTTCAGCATAAGCCTTCTGATATGTTCTTTACTACCATTCAAGAACACGTTCTAGTGCCTGTTGTCATTTATACATGGCAAAAAAGCAATAGAAATAAGTAATATCATGTTTTCTTAGTTGATAAGTTAAAGAAAGACCTGAGCTTTTCTCTTTAAACATTTGAATTGAAGAGGTAGGTTCAGGAAGAGGAAACGTGATTGGGGGTATTATAGAGGCATTCTGTGTGTGCCTAAGATTTCATTGACTCCCTAGGCTGGTTTTATGACAGTTGTTTTTGTTTTTGTTTTTGTTTAACTTGGAGTCTTACTCTGATGCCCAGGTTGGAGTGCTCATGGCCACTGCAGCCTCGACTTGCTGGGTTCAGGCGATACTTCTGCCTCAGCCTTCCAAGTAGTTGGAACTACAGGCATGCACCACCATACCCTGCTGATTTTTTTTTTTTTTTATTGTAGAGATGAGGTATTGCCATATTGCCCAGGCTAGTCTTGAACCCATGGGTTCAGGCAATCCTCTCGCCTCAGCTTCCCAAAGTGCTAGGATTATAGGCATGAGCCACCACACCTGGCTTCATGATTTTTCTTTAAATGCAGAGAAATTATACTGTGTACTTATTCTTTAGGAGAATTTAGAGTGCTATGCATTGTTTGCTAATAGTTGAATCTAAGTATACTGATAGATATTAACAAGACAAGAATGAATCTTGGAAGATCTTTTAGTTTTATCAGGCCTAATGGAGGAAGACGAGTATGTTCTAGAAGATGAATTCTCATCTCCGTTAGGGGTATAAGAAGCTGCTGTTCAATACAGAAACCTTATCCAGGCAGTGATGGCTAGACCCCCTTCAGTCCTGCGAAGTTCTCATTATTCTGAGGCCCACTGTGACTGTAGAGTAAAATTCCATAACGTGCTCCTTACCAAAGCTGATACTCCACCAGAGCCATTGCATTTCCCACGTTGCTAAGGATCAGAGTTTCCCCTATTTGTACTGTTTCTCTCAAGGCTGGCACGGGGTTTCCTGTTACTTAGAACTGTTTCTCAAATAGCCTCATTGTTTGCTTTGTAAAGAACTTAGAAAAACAGAAGAAAGTTTCTATTAAAGCTTATCATAAATGTTTGGTATTACCTTCTTGAAAAAAACACAGATAAACACAGATTGAGTTTTAGGCTCAATACAGGTCATGCCACAGAGACTTTACAAGTAACTTTTAAACCAAGGCTCAAGTTAATTTTGAAGAGAGAGTTGGAATCCTCTCTGTTACTCCTGAGAAATGTCCCTTCTGGATGCTACAGTGTTTGGTATTCTTTCCCTGTAAGTCACCTTGTTAGTTGATTTTTTAGAATTAACTTTTAGACTTTCTACTATTGCAATATTTTTTTAGACTTTCTATTACTCCAATAATTTTTCCAGTTTCTAGAAAAATGCAAAAAAAAGACTTGTGGAATTGCTGTAAGTAATTAAATAATAATGTTGAGCACAATTGTTAATGTCCCTGGTTAACAATTATAACAAAAATGAACCACTCATTAAGGAAAATGTACTTAGCCAATTCCCTCTTCAAGAGGGGTGTGATGATTAGTTTTATGTGTCAACTTGGAGGGTGTTTTGGATGAGATTGACATTTAAGTAGGTGAACTTTGAGTCAATAAATTATCCTCCATAATGTGGGTGGGCCTAACTGATCAGTTGAAGGTACCAATAGAATGGAAATACTGGCCTTCCCAAGCAAAAGGGAAGTCTCCATAGATTACTTTCAAATTTTATCTGTACCATCAGCTTTCCTGGGTTTCTGGCCTGCTGGCTTACACTGCCAGTAGTGTGGACTTGTCAGTCTCAATAGTTGAATGAGTCAATTCCTTACAATAAATCTCTTTATATATTTGTGTGTGTGTGTGTACACACACACACACACACACACACACACACACACACACACACACACATATACACACACACACACATTTTGTTGGTTCCATTCCTCTGGAGAACTCTAACCAATACAAGGGCTTAAATGAATAGTTACTCATAAAAACTGATATGCTATATAAAAGCATGATATACATATATTAATTACATACTTTTTTAAAATATAGGGAAATATACATAAAATGATTTAATGTGACTAATGTTTAAAATATCCCATACTAAAGTGGTTATTTTAACTGGCCATAAAATTCTATCTTTAAAAAAGCAAAGGCTTTAGTAGAAAAAAAAAGGGAAAGCCTTCAGGCTTGCTTTTCATAATTTCATAAACATTTTGCAGTCTGTGGTAGCATAAATAAAGAAATCCCTGTGGTAAACAAACTGTAAAACCATGAAGCAGAATTCTTTAAAAACTGGGGGAAAAATAAGGAAATTTTATTTAAAAATCAAGCTCAAAGAAATTGTTGAATATAGAATTAAGGATCTGTACTTATTTTGTTAAATAAGGTCTAATACTAAAGAATATTTGAAATTAGCAAGATTTAACTATTAGAATATATGATTCTCAACAGAAGCACAGACCACTAGTTGTCCTCCAGAATCTTCTTTCTTTTCTTATTCAATTATAGATATACCAGAACCTGTAATTTTTACCTAGGAACACGGATACTAGGACTAAAGACTTTACTTTCCAGTCTGCTTGCAGCTAGGTGTGGCCATGTGACTGAGTCCTGGTCAATGGAGTCCTGGCATGTGGACACAACAGAATGCAAGCAGCCATCTTGGACTGTGGGGCTGAAACTGTGTGCTGAGGATGGCAAAGCAACAAAGAGGACGGGAGCTGGGTGCCTGACTTCATGAAGTGCCATCCTGGACCTGAGTTGATGATTTCCAGTCTTTTTCTTTTTTAAAAAAGATTTTTTTGTGGAGCTGGGGTCTTTCTTTGCCCAGGTTGGTCTCGAACTCTGGCCTCAGGTAATCTTTTCACCTCATCCTCCTAAGTGCTGAGGTTATAGGCATGAGCCATTGCCTCTAGCTTCTTTTTTGAGAGAGAGAAATAAATTATAGTGTTAAATTTGTTTATTTTTACTTACTAGATTTAGATCCCCTTTTAGGATCTGAATGTATCCTGGCAGACACATCAAAATATTTTTCTTTTTGATCACTTGTAAAGCAATTTTCTGAATAAATAAATTCCTCAGAGTAATAAAGTTCAATACCATGGTCATAGATCCACAACAGCATTGGAAATCTGTTTTAGTAAGACCTCATATGTCAGATTTTAGTGATTAGAGCACTTGGTTGGGTGAGAACAGCTGGAGTCTGGTGTCTGAAAATAGAGGGATCCTATGCTGGGTTCACCAAGACCTTATACTCAGCAACTATTGTCTGTCACCTGAACAAATAAAACAACTAACAGGTACATGGAGGGTCAAGAGAGAATATGTGTTGACATTACAATTTTAATATTAAACATGAGTCTAAATTTTGCAAAAGGCACAGGTGAGAACATGGAAGATAGAAGCATGGTGATGGTCATGGTAATATCAATGTCTACTGTATTCCCTCACTACCATTACAGACTGTGTTTATAACCACATGTCTCACATGTGCACCATGGGAAGCAGAGGACAAACTTAAAGCCACCTGCAACCCAAGTACAGGCCCCATAAGATGCATTATTTCTGTTTTGGTCCATATGCAAAATCTGCCCAGACAGCTGGCTCTGCCCAAGTGGGAGGCAAATTGAGGCTTATAAAACTGCTTAGGATGAAGCAGGTTTACTCAGAACAAGCTTCCTAAATGAACTTTGTGTTCTTTCAGTGTTATAGATATAGAAACCTGAGGTTTTTATTGGCACTTTTTAATGAAATCATAGTTGTTTTTTTCCTGTTTATTACACTCTTTATTTTTATGTGACTTCCAGTCCCTCTTCAAAGCATGTTGACATGCTAGTTGACTTTAAAGGATTGAAAATGATTCTGGTTGCTATGTTTTTCACATGCAGGTTGTAGCATCTATGCTCGACAGCATATTTTGGGCACTCTTTTAAAAATGTCATTTTCTTTTCCTCATGAAGTTAAAAATGTTTTGGTCTCATTTTAAGCACGTTAGGTCTTTTTTGCATAATTTTTCCTGCCTTTACTGATGTTTGCAACACTTCTCAATTTAGTACCATCTGTGATTCCATCAGCTTGCTATTTACTGCCTTTTCTAAATCATTAAGGGAGCTGTTATGGCAATAATGCTTTATTTACATGTCACTTTTCCAGGAAGCTCAAAGAATATTTGTAGGAGTTATTGTATTAAACAATGACACCCATGTGAGGTAAAGAATTTTACAGCTAGAGAGTAATTCAGTGTTAGTATAACACTGAATTTTAAATAGAAAAAAACATTTCCATGATTCTAGAGTTTAAGTGTATCTATCATTAGGTGCTGTTGTTCTAAGTTATTAAGGAAGTTTTTGCAGTACATTCTGAGGACTATGCCGTGATATGAGAGGTGAGAGTGATTGAATTAGATTGATGAATGAGTTTTACTTTTGTTCCAGTTCCCACTTGGCCTCAATATCAAAGTCTTAATTATTGTGAAGTGGCTAAAAGCCAATAAAATTAGAAGGAGGAAGCAAAACAAAATAATTAGGTAAAGTGAATTATTAAGGATAATTTTAGTTGAGGCTGCGGCCATTGCACTCCAGTCTAGGTGACAGAGTGAGACTCCAACTCAAAGAAAAAAAAAAAAAAGGATAATTTTAAAAATTCACCACAGTGTCTCTCTTCCTTTGAAAGTATGGTTCTATCAATGTTTGTACATGCTTCCAGAGACCTGCAGACTAAGGAATCTTTGGTAAAAACAGAGGAAAATAAGGATCCATTTTGATTACTGAATGTGTAGATTTTAGTATTTTATTTTAAAATAGTGTTGTACTGTGACAATCAGATTGTATTTGACTGAAATACACAAAAAAGTTAATCTCTTATTTAGTTAATCAGTATTTTTACTAACTATTCCATGACATAGGCCATTAGCAGTTGCTTAAGGAAACTCAGTGCTGTTTTAGCCCTTTTTAAAGTTCCTAGATCTAAAAGTCAGAAATTAACTGTCATCTGTTAGCAACTCATACTACCTTTGCAAGTTAGTTTAGGAACTTTGGGCTCCTAATTTAAATAATGCAGGTTGTTGCTGAATTTAGTGTGAAATCTATCAGTTGCTTGTTATGGAATTAAAATTATGATCATCCAAAAGAATTTATAGGGCTTAACAGAATTTCTAGCTAATTTTTGACTTCTAAATTTATCGTTCTCTTACTTCTTAGACCCATGAATTCATTAGCTTAGCACTTTAGCATTTACCTCTAAATTAGCTTAATAATGGAGAGTCAAATGAATAAATTTGAGGGGACAGTGGCAGGCATCTCTCTCAATAAAAATTTAAAATATATGGAAGAATTTTTGAAGTTTCTGCATTTTCATTAAGTTGCTCACCAGGAACCTGAATACTATGTTGGGTTTGTTTGAGTGTTGTCTCTGCTTGCTGTGGGTACTTGGGGGATGGCTGACAGCCGCTTTAGGTCTTTGTTGTTGGAACAGCAACATACTCTAAAGTCCATATGAGGCCCAAAGCAGTTAGAACAGAGATTCCCAAATTTAATTCATTTGCGTTTCATCCTCTGATTTTTGCCATGTATACACATGACTTTATTTTTTGCCTAATGTTTTTATTTTAAATCAACTCAATTTTGGAAGGCCAAATGCTGTATGTTCTCACTTATAAATGAGAGTTAAGCTGGGGTCTGTAAAGGCATATAGGATGGTATAATGGACGTTGGAGACTTGGAGAGAGAGAATGGGAAGGAGGGGAGGAATGAAAAATCACCTGTTGAGTGTTGTACCCAAATCCTGAATCCGAGAGACCACCAAAGAGCCAGCTCCGATGCAAATCACACGAGGGTCTTTATTCAGGCTCAAGTCTGGGCTCACGTCCGTAACCAGCGCAGCAGTACAGGAACGAGAGCCCCCGACCCAGCGCAGCAAGCAGCTTATATACACAGTTACAAGGGAGGGGAAAGAACTTTAAACTTATTCGCACATGATTGGGTAATTTCTTTTACTGGGTACGGGGGCGTTTGGGATTGGTTGGTTTGTATGGTCGCGGGTCACAGCTGACCGCGGCTGACCATCAACGGTCAGGCGGGCTGGGTGGAACCAGTTGGGACATCTGGAATGTGAGATTACTAGGGGAGTGGAGCAGGAAATGGGGCCAGAGGGTCTGCACCGTGACTCCACGGTTTTCTTTTGGTATGTGAACTTGTTTACCAAAAGTATACTACTGGGCTTGGGTGGGAAAGCAAGCATACATCTGAGTTTTAAAAACAAGTTTCAATATACATTCAAAATAAGCTTCAACCTACACTTAAAACAAGTTTTATCACACAATTATGAACTAGATGGCCCTTGAGCTCCTCATTGGGTACAATGTGCACTAGTAGGAGTGACAGGTACACTTAAAGCCCAGACGTCTCACCACTGTGCAGTGCATCTATGTAACCTAAAACCTGTTGTGCGCCTAAATCTATTGAAATCAAGAAAAAAAGTTAATGGATATAAAATTGTGTCATAAAAAAATCTGACTGGGCATAGTGGCTTAAGTCTATAATCCCAGCACTTTGGGAGGCTGAGGTGGAAGGATTGTCTGGGCCCAGAGGTTCAAGACCAGCCTGGGCAACTTGGTTGAGGCCTTGTCTCTGCAATAAATCAAAAAATTAGCCGAGTGTGGTGGCATGCACCTGTAGTTCCAGCTACTTGGAAGGCTGAGGCAGAGGGATCACCTGAGCCCAGCAGCTCGAGGCTGTGATAGCGGTGAGCGTGCCACTGCATTACAGCCTGGGTGACAGAGTGAGACTCTGACTCAAAAAAAAAAAAAAATAATAACCTAACAGTATTAATTGCTATTACATAAATAAATATTTGTTCAAAAAATAAATTCAATTTTAAAAGGAAATGTTTATATTACCACCACAAATTAGAAAAATCAGCATCCTTTCCTAAAACAGATGGTAACTATAAAGATAAATAAGATGAAAACCAAACAAAGTACAATCATATGCTACACAATGATGCTTTGGTCAGTGATGGACTGCATATACAATGGTGTTTCCATAAGATTATAATACTGTATTTTTACTGTACCTTTTCTGTCTTTAGATATGTTTAGATACACAAATACTATTGTGTTACAATTGTCTGCAGTATTCAGTACGGTCACATGCTGTACGGGTTTGTAGCCTAGGAGTAACAGGCTATACCATATAGCCTAGATGTGTAGTAGGCTAGACCATCTAAGTTTGTGTAAGTGCATGAGGTTCATACAATAAAGAAATCACCTATGAAACATTTCACAGAATGTATCCTCATTGTTAAGCGATGCATGACTGTGTACAGTTTTAGCTAGATGGTGCCTGAGAAACTATCTCTTGTTTAAACAAGAATGGAAAGTTGTGAAAGACCTACTCATACCAAACTGAAATTTTTCTCCTTGATATTAGAAAATTAAAAAGGGAAAAGCTTTGTCACTACCTGACTTAGAGTTAATATGCTGTTGCCACCTGAAATGTTGTTCCAGATTACCTGTAGAAGCATTCCACACATTCGGAAATGTTAGACAGAGAAACAAATAAAGAAAAAGGATCAAGTAGCCTCACTCACTCACTCATTCCTTCATTCCTCTTATTATGTGCCCTAACCTGGGTATGTCGTGTTGAAGAGAACACGCAAATCCCTGCCACTGTGGATCTAACCGTGGAGCCTGCCTCTTTCCTTCCTTTTAAACTGTTTTATTGTGCATCCAGTCTTCTCCCTCTAATTCTTTTCATCCCAGCTCCTCTCTCATTGCTACCCTCAATATGGTGTAACTTATTTGGGAAACTAGGAGCTCCTTAGGATCCTTGTTCTCTTCTGACATTAGTGGAGTCCCTTTGTCTCAGGCTGGAATGTGCCTTGAAGACTCTGTCTCTTGCCCCCAGTCTAGACCTTCTCCAGGCCTCTAGCAAATCTGAGCAATACACCAAGTTCTTTATGCAATTTCTGGAATTTCTGCATGATCAGAGAAGTTGAGGAGCCAGAGACGTACCTAATATTAGGAGGGCCAGGATCCTAATTATTCTTTCCTTTGTGCTACTATTCAGTAGCAAGTTTGATTTTAATCCCAAAATGTGCTCCAGGGGCTTAAATACACAATCAGCCTGCATCAGTTATTTAAACATTGCCTGGTGGAACCACTTCGCCAAGGGTGGTTAATGCAAAAGATATTTATTTTATTAATATGACTTGGGATACTGGTAAGTGCTTTTCTAGGTTCCCATGTAAAATCTTGCTTCCAGTGTTATTACCAAGCCTTAGAGTTTCTTCAGCATTAATACCTGTGAACTCCCCAGTTAACACCACATTATCTCCATAGAAATGAATCACAGCGTTTTTATGGGAGTTTAATAAAGGAGATTATGGCCTAACATTCCATTAGCCAGAGAGAAAGCAGTTGTGGCCAAGACTAGCTATACTAAGAGCCTCCTGACACATTTTTATTAGAACATGTATAAGGAGTTATCTGTAGTTAGAATATGAAACTCCCCAATTATATTTGTTGTTCTGACTGAACTTTAGTTAAATTATATAAAGTGCTTTAATAAGGAATCATACCTCTTCCATTACCCTTCTAAATTTAGAAATGATAAATTTTGACATCCTCTAGGGGAAGAAAAATCTTGAAAGCTCTGATAAAAGCAAACCCAGGAACAAATTTAAATGGTAATGTCAATGTTAAATTCCAGGAAAGAAAAGCTTTTTACAGTTTATGCTAGGAATATTTGGAAACAATACTAGGAAATATGAATGTGCTAGAATGCATGATTAATAAGTATTTTTTAAGATTTGCAAAGAGTATCAGTGATCATACATCTGTAGTCTTCCTTAGAAGTGAATCTGTCTTGTTGCTTTCTGGAAGCTTTACTGTACAAGTCCTCAGTTGTGGATTCCACAAAGGTTTTACGTAACCTTATGCATCTGCTGGGCTCATTTGCCCTTTAGGTAGTCAATAAAAATGCCAACTGAAAGAGTTGCAGTCTTCTTTTTATTTAGTCTTTTTCCTCCCCAGAGATAGCTTCAGGAGAAATGATATGGGCTGCACTCTTTTATTTCACTAATGATAGTGATTTGGAGATGAAGTCTTTGAAAAGCTTGTCATGTAAGTAAGGAGGGGACAGTTCCACAGTTTAAACTGAAAAGACAAGTATCTGTTTGCTTGCTGCCAGGTTTTCTATCAGCTTAATGCGACTTCACTTTCTCTTTTTGGTGTAACATTGTGTTTATAGCAAGAATTTATAATTCTGCCATGTCACTTCTCAATGGGCATGACCTTATTCATTCTCTTGTATACAGCTGCTTCTGAGAGTGTTGTGATATCGGACACCTTTGGCATTTGGTGGGATTTCCTCTGAAAATCTTAGGAGAAAATCACATAGACATTTCTGAGGGGCCATCCCAGCAGGTGCCTGTCAGGTTTGGGAGCCTCACTCTCCTCTAAACTGGAGAAATGCCAGTCAAACACAGTAGTACAAGAATAATGCCAAGAGAATATTCTTGCTATCGGTAGCTGTGGAAACAAGACAACCCACAGGATAGAATAGTTTCTTAGTAATTCTCTGGAAAAGTAGAGGATGACTTTTCCAGCTCTAGTTCCTTGGACCAAAGCCCAGGCTTCCAATGAACATATCATAACAAGGATTTCTGGCAATGTAGCAGTGTTTCCAATTCTGCCAGCACACGCTTACAAAGTTATCTATAAATAGAGAGGTCATGACACAAAAACATTTTCAAAGTCAAGGCTATGTTTTAGGTAACATTCAGCATGCATTTTTCTTCACTAGAAAAGGAAACCCTATTTATCACCATCTTTCTTGGAGTACCATGAAAAAATGTTTATGATAAATGTCAAAGATCGCATAATTAATTTATGATGTGATTAATAAACATAACAAAATCAAAGACAGTAAACTCTAGGTTTTTCAAATCAAGAAATATATTAATTTGTATTCATAGACATTAAGCAAATATTGAACTGTTTAAAAATGTTATGTTTTTAGATAATATTAAGATTTTTTTGTTTGTGTTTTTGTTTTGTTTTTAACTCTTTAGGTATTAAAACTGTACACAAACTAATATGAGTCAAACTGTCTATGTATGGGAACCCCACACCCTCTGAGCTCAAAACCAGTGGTTTATATGTTTTATAAATTTTATTTTTCTCACTTAACTGGAAGCTGAGAGGTAGGTAGTTGTTGGCTCAGGCATTGTAGAGTTTAGGCCTTGCAAATCGCTCTCCTTTCCTTTAGGGTCTTATGGTTACAAGATCGCTACCCCATCTCCAACATTGCATTCACATTTCAGGCAGAAAAAAAAAAGTGGGAGCTGGGAAGAAGCAGTAGGGATAACTGAGTTTGCTCCCTTTTTGGGTAACTACTCAATCTACTTATACCTCATTAACCACAATTGTATTATACAGTCTCTCCTCTATGCCAGACAGGCTGATGATTACTTTCTAGAGGCAAGAATTATGATCTCCCACCCTTGAGATTACATTGACATTCTCTTAGGAAGGAAGACAGGGTAGGACATCAGTCTATAACAAAAATTCATCTTTAATGTTACCTCCTACATAAATAACAACTTTCTTCATATTTCTGTTTTTCCACTTACATTATATTTAACAGATGAGAACTAAGAAGGAATCAGTTAATTGGATTGTTTAGAGAGTCTCAAGTGGAGGTGATAAGACTTAAAAATGAGTTTTGAGGTTTAGCTAGAGTTTGGTGAAGAAAGTGGTGTAGGAATTCCAAGCAGAAAAGAAGGGACAAAACCCCAAGATGGAAATGGTCATGGAATATGAGTGTGGCTATGGTTATGGGTACAGAAACAATTATGAGATGACTCGCTTGAGCTGAGTTGTTTGAGATGATCTTATAGCTATTTCTTTTCTTTTACTTTATTTTATTATAAAGATGTGGGGTACAAGTCAGGATTAGGTACATAAGTAGTCTATGTGCAGTTGAAGTTTGGGCCTCCAACTGATCCTCACTTCTCCTAGTTTAGAATCGAGTATCCTTAGTGATGTTCCCCTGGCAGCATCCCGCTACTGCCAATCCCTCTCTTGTAGTATTGTGATAAATATTCAGGAACCACTAATGAGTGAGATCATGTGGTATTCAATTCTTTGTTTCTGTGTTAGATTACTGAATATGATGAACTCTAAACCAAATCTGAGTATCTGACATGATTCCTTCCATCCATTCTACTTTCTAAAGAGATAACTTCTTTATGGCTGTTATTTCTTTAGAAAGTAGAATGAGCTGGGCTCGGTGGCTCAGCCTGTAATCCCATGCCTTTGGGAGGCTGAGGTGAGTGGATTGCCTGAGCCCGTGGGTTCAAGACCCACCTGGGGGTGGCGAGACCTCATCTCTACAATAAATCAAAAAATCAGCCGGGCGTGGTAGCGTATGCCTGTAATTCCGGCTACTTGGAAGGCTGAGGCAGAAGGATTGCTGGAGCCCAGCAGGTCGAGGCTGCGGTGGCCGGGAGTGGCCACTGCACTCCAGTCTGGGTGACAGAGTGAGACTCCAACTCAAAAAAAAAAAGAAAGTAGAATGGATGGACGGAACCATGTCAGATACTCAGATTTGCTTGTTATATAGCATTTTGGAGAAGGATAAAGCAATCCAAATTAAGTCTGAGGAAAGTTCTAATTCTTAAGGTCTGAAAAAGAATTTAAAAAAAGAGAAAAGAAAAAACCAAACAAACAACAACATAAAAACACCCCACATCTCTAAACATAGCCTCTATCAATGACTGTTTAATGCATCTTTTCTATTTCTATAGCCCATCTAATTTGAGGCTATCCTAGAATATTCTAAGTTTTTAGATGATTTACATTTCACTTCCTGCCCAGAGCATGAGAAGTACTCATGCATTTGCAGATTCAAATTGAATTGAGTTTCCCCTACTCAGCAAGTCTTGAGAATGACACCAACCATGCTCCTGCTGAAGGGTCAGGCCTAAGCTGCCATGTTGGTTTCTCCAGATGTATGTTTTTTTCCCAGACCTCTGAGTCAGAGGAAGCACATTCACAGCAGATGATCTGAGACAACTATATGTTCTCTTGAGAATTCGAGTTAAAGGTTTCTGAGAGTCTGAATAATTTAGTAGTCAGGAGCAAAACAAACAGGCCATGTGAAAAGGGAATCTCTGGCTGCTAAAGTTATAGACAGACCAAAGTGTTGGTGGGGGGGAGGGGAGGCCATAATCCAGGATCCTTCAGAAGAAGCTGTTTTGTAATAGGAGAAGCAAATGGGAAGGTATCACCCCAGAGACATCAAAGTTTCCTGTTCCCAGAGGTTAGGCTTGATTTCACCTTTTTTTCCATGAAAATCTACAGTGTCTTTTCAGTACTTTTTTTTCCTTAAATTGGTTTATCTTGGTTTCTGTTTCTTGCTCTCAGTTATACCTAATAGAAATATATTTGAATACTATTCCTATAATTTGCTATGGGAGAGCTGTGATTGTATTACATTAGGGAGGCACTATTGATATGTTATATCTTTTGGATGACAATATAAAACCAGTAACTGTATTCAAACTGCCTTATTCTTGTGTCATTACTTATGCTTAAAAAGAGAAAAACTGTGGGACTGATAGTGAAATCTTTTTAAAAAGAAAGCCTGTGTTATCTCTGAAGTTAGTGCACATTGTCTTAATCTACTACTATTTACTTATTAGTCTCATTGAGAATCACAATTTATGTAATCATGGCAACTCTAATAACATAGGATAGGAAGGATATAAATGGATATTCTGTATTTTTATCAGGAAAATCAAAAGGTTCCATAGAAGCCAAGCAGTGTGTTTAGTAAAAAGTCCACAAAACCACAGTTATGTGGTACCTCCCCTGATCTTATGGGACTTTTGACCTTACCACAGATATCACAATCACTTCCTCGATCTGTTTGATGATGAATGTCTGATAAGCCAAGCCTGACCTTAGATGTTTCACCAGAGTGGATTCGGGGATGCTGCAAATTAAGCACTGATTGCAAGAGCTGGTGTTGCCACCACACTCATTGTGAGCCACTGCCTGAGATGAAGAATGACACTCAGTGATTGTCAAAAGAACTGCCATCATTGGTGTCATGTAATTTTGTCTTATTGGTTTTGTCTTATGACAATCATCTCTGTAGTAGGAATTAGTATGTTTAGAAGGCAGACTTGCTTTAAATTTTGGCAAATTAAGGGTATCCTCCATCAGTGGGTATGAATCTTCTCTGTGCTGACCCATACTGGCTGAATCAGAGAACCTTGGAAGATGAGGTGGAGAAGGTGTAGTGTGAGTGGATGCAAACCTCCCATGTTGTCCCCTTAATGTATTAGTGGGGCTTTATTTTCTGGGAGAAAAGGGATTGAGGCCAAATGATGGAGGGATCTAGAGCTGTCCTTGGATTGGGCAAAGAACACCTAGAGGTCACAACTCAGCAAGATGGGAAGTACGTGAGAGCATGAGATGTACTGAGGACGTGGGAATTCAAGGGACAAGAGGAATCCTCATTTCTCATATAACCCTTTTAATCTCCCCTACTCCCACTGTCTTCTGCTTTTTTTTACTAAAGAACTATGGAGAATCGTTTTATGTTGAGCACTGGCTGCTCCCTAGGCTCTGCCCTAAACACCCTCACATCCAACTTCCAACCAGTCCACCCAACAGTCCTGAGAGGATTAGATGACTCCTCTGGCAAAGTGGTCTGAGGTGGTCTAATCACACACCACTGAAACTAGTCGTGTGATTGTAGAATCGGAAAAGAATATCTATTAGAAGGACTTCAACATAACATATAAAGTAGTTGTCATTTGCTGTGGACAACCATGTTTATTTTTGCTAATTTATACTGAGTTTATTATTTCTTGTTCAAGTATTCTTTCAAAAGAGAGGTAGAGATAGAATGAGTTTCTGACTACTTGAAGAATTATTTTACTAATGCACACTAGCAAACGTCAAATTTGCAGCTTTACAAGAATCATCAATTATATATTACAGGTGATTCTCAAGCTGTAGTTCCAGCATGTTCTACATGAATCCAGTCTGATTTCTGCATCCTAAAGAGCTGAACTTTTGATCATTAGTTTTATGCTAACTTTACACCAAAAAATATATGTAGTGTTCCTTTGCATGTGGTATTGATTATAGGCGTTAGCTAGTAGTTCAGCTTGTTGGCTTTGAGAAGTGGAGACAACTGTTATCTTCTCTTGGAAGGATCAGATTTTGCCTCTAGTCTATAGTATTACAGATTGTTTCTCTTAGAGATGTCTGGTATATTGAAGTACTCAATTTGTATTATGATGTGCTTTTAAAACTTGAATTTTATTGGAGTGTTTTCGGTCTGGGTCCCCTCTCACTGTGGGAACTTCTCTATTTTCTCAAAAAATCCTGCTTTCTCAAAAATAAAATAGCATAAAATAAAATGAAAATTTATTGTAATTTACTAGGCATAAATTAGTTTATGATAATTACCTCCTTTAGAAATAAAATATGAAATGAAATATTACCAATATTAGGCTCATCGTTTGCAGTCTGTTTTATGGTTTTTATTTCCTTTAGTTTTATTTCGTATTCTGAAATAATCATGAAAAACATTAATATGCATTGTTGAGATAATTAATTAAGCACCCAAGAAAATTTATTTTTATATCACTGAAAAGATATTCTAATTACCTATTTAGTATTCAGAGAAATGTATGAATGATAAGATGAGGTATATTTGGATTTTTTTTGAATAAGAAAATATGTGTGGAAGATTAATTTTCCATGTAAAACCTTGACTTTTATATACTTAGAGAAAATTATTATATAACATTTTGATTTGTTATTTTAAGGATTATATGATTTTGGAAAGTAGACAAATGAATGAATATTATTTCTGTATCAAAATCACTAAAATTAAAGGTAGCCACAAACCAATTAACTCAACTTTACTCAAAGGGAATCTGTTGCAAAATTTTCAATAGATAATCTAATGTGAACTGCTTCATTGGAGAGTAAGTTTCCCCCTCTTTCTCGATGTGAGTTATTAGTAAAAATAATTAAAATGGCCATTGATGCAAAGGAAATTTATGGAATTTTTGCCAGTGATGTCTTGATATTCACAAATTTGTATTTCTTGATGGGAAAACTGACACACTTCAAAAGAGTTTTTCCCTTTTTATATGGTAATACTTTTTATAAAACGTATTATCCTTTGATATATCAGAAGGTTTTGATTTTCCAAATGGCTCAAATTAAGGGCAATTAGTGCTTATAAATAGTCTTTCAACTCTTCAAACTGGTAAAATTAAATTTATTACATTTGAAAGTCAAGTATAAGATATGATGTTCCTGTTTAATATTTTGTGTTCTTTCATTTTTATCTACTGCTAAGATAATTTCTTGTGCTCTTTTGACAAAGGGAGAGGTTAGTTTTACAAACCATTTTGTTCTAACCTCATTTTATTCTTTTAAAAAATGCTTAGTTTTTGTAGCATCAAGGTGGCAAAAATAGGAGAGAATTCATATTTATGGAGTCTGTGCCAGGTCTAGAAAACAGTCTCAGCACACAAGTCTCTAAATGATTGCCGATCATTTAGAGAAATGGAGTTGAGGAAGTTAGGCTTCTGTTTTTTTTTGAGTTGGAATCTCACTCTGTCGCCCAGACTGGAGTGCAGTGGCTGCTCACGGCCACTGCAACCTTCACCTGCTGCGCTCCAGCGATCCTTCAGCCTCAGCCTTCCGAGTAGCCGGAATTACAGGTGCGCGCTACCACGTCCAGCTAATTTTTTATTTATTGTAGAGATGAGGTCTCACCAAATTGCCCAGGCGGGTCTCGAACCCGCGGGCGCAGGCAATCCACTAACCTCAGCCTCCCAAGGCGCGGCATTACGGGCTGAGCCACCGAGCCCGGCTGGAAGTTAGGCTTCTATCTCAGACTACTGGCTGTATCTCAGGGTCACGGCTAGGAACTTTGTATAGAAACAGCATCATAACTGGTCTTCTTTTTCCCTTTTCAAACTTGTGTATTCCTTACAGAGCTCATTCTGATTATACAAGGTTCTACAAGTAGAATATAGAGTTACTTCTCTTTTTTGCACTGTAATAAAAAATGAAAGCAATGAAGCCAGTTTGCTCTTTGCTTTAACTATAAATTAACCTTCAGAATTTTTATTGATATGCTTTTGTCCTTATAATTTCTACTACACTAGACATTTTATCTAACAATAAAGGTAAAAAGTATACTTTGTTTTCCCAGAAGTCAATCGGAGAAACTGTCATATGCTACCTGCTAGTGTAGTGCTTTTTATGTTTTAATTTAAGTGCTTTTCAGCTAGTGATGCCAATTCAATAAATATTTGTGCAGCATTTATATGCTAAGAGCCATGTGAAAAATGGGAGATTGTGATTAGATTCCCATATATGTTGATTGTAGTAATAAGCACGGGTAAAATGAGTAAGAGTGGTAAAACAAAATAGAACTATTAAGAAAGGTAGCATTCATTTTGACTGAGGCTTTGGAGTCAAGGCAGTAGAGGAACTTCCTAGAGGGATTCATGTTTAAATAGGACCTTGAAAGATAATCGGAACCAGTGTAGAAACATTCTAGATGAGGGTATTTGGGGGAGTGGTCTAACATGAGTTAAAGTATAGTCACTGGTGAGTTTCAGGTATGGTTGGAAGCACCAAATGATTTATTTTTTAGGGGAAGCCCAAAAGGGTAAATTGAGACCAGACCGCAGAAGAGGTTGAAGATTGTGCTAAGGAATCTGGGCTTCATTCTGTGGATTATGAGGATTCTCTGAAAGTTTTTGAGTAGAGGAATCATCTTTAGGAACTTTAACTCTGATGGTAGTGGGATGGATATAGATGAGAAAGAAAGAGAGATAGGAGTAAGGAAGGAGCCAGGCAAATGACGATATTTCTTAGGAAGCTACAGAGAGTTCAGAGAATCCACTAAACTGAGAAGCCATGGCAAGAAAGGATTTCCGAGTAATATAACAGGGTTTCATGTCTGATAATTCAGGGAAAGAGAAAGGAGAAAAGTCTAAACTTTCTCCCCTCAATATTATGACCTAGTTACTGGAGGGATGGTGATGCTACAAGCTAAAGTTTGGGAATGTTGGAAGACAATTGGAAAAGATAAAATTCAATTTTGGTCATGTTGAGGATTGATTAATGGGATGCTCTTTTGGAGCAATCAAGCTCAAGAGTGTAGTTCAAGTAAGAGTGATAAAGGTCTAGATATGTTAAGTGTCCTAAAAAAACCTGAAGAAACCACATAGATGGAGCAACTGTCAGAGAAAAAAGGCTAAGATAAAAAGACAGAGAATGGGGTCATAAAAAATAGGCATTAAAAAAAGGAAAGAATGATAAACAGTGTTGAATGCTATAGATTAGAAAAATAGATTGAAAATAGAGAAGTCATTGACTTTACTAATTAATGGATCACTGGTGACTTTTAAGAAAGTAATTTCTATAACCAAGAACATTCCATTTAAATTGTATCGAAATGAAGAACAATAAGTGCATTTTAGAACTTTTTTTTCAGTAAGAATTCAAGATGATCAGGTTTGGTGTCTCTTCCATACCCCTCTCTGTGGTTCTTTATTCCTGACACTTATTATATATGTGTGTGTTGAGACTGGCTGAAGTTCTAGATCCTCTACTTGTTCATTCCTGCTCACGTTACTTCAACTCCCAAAGCCTAAGTTTCTTCATCTGCTAAATGAAAATAATATGATGTTTACCCCAGAGTTTGTTGGGAATGAGCTAAGGCATGTGAAAGTATTTGATAAACTATAAAGGATGTTCTGTACAACGCTGCTGTCACAATGTCTGTAACTTTTGATGAGGTAGCAGATCCAGGATTACAATATATAAAATATCTGTTTCTTGTTAATGCTTCATTAGTGACTCTGCCTTACTTTTTTTTTGAGTCGGAGTCTCTCTCCGTTACCCAGGCTGGAGTGCAGTAGCACGCTCATGGCCACCCCAGTGATGACCTACAGGGCTCCGGCAATCCTTCTGACTCAGCCTTCCAAGTAGCTGGATCTATAGGCATGCACTACCACACCCACCTAACTCTGCCTACTTTTACTTTCATTTTGGATGTGTTAGAAAGAGACTGCATGTCTTACTTTGTGAAGAAAAGTCCTGGTGTGCTTCCTGTTCCTTTGATGTCCCCAGGTCTCCTCATTGCTAAATTTTGTTCTTTTTTTTTTCATTTTCATTCTTGTTTTCTCCCTCATCTTCTCTCTCCTTCTCAATTGTATTTTTATTCATGTATTTAGTAAATATTTATTGAGCACCTACTATGAGCCAGGAACTCTTTGGGGATGTGGGCATGTGCTAGTCTGCAGCCTTTGCATTTACGTGTGTTTACCAGGGCAATTTTATGAGAATTTGCATTTACCTCTTTATATAATGTATTGCATCTGACAGTGCTCATTGGCCATATTCTGGAATTCAGCATACTTTAGGTTTACCATCCTCTTATGTACTTCATTTTGTCCAAACTCCAATAACTTAATCAGAGTGTGCAGAGATATTTAAGTAGCATTTTGAAGAGTGGGCAGAAATTTTTTAATATTGCTTGTACAGTGATTTCCACTAGATTGAGGCAAGCACAGCTTCCTTTATGTGTTTTTTAGCATCTGAGAGGAGAAAAGTTTTCCAAAATATATACATTTCGACTGGGAGGCTATCCCAGAGATATGCTCCTTACACCCCATCTCTCCTGCTGTATATTGAGGAATTTTCTTGATGGGAATTTGTCCGATTCTTCAAGTGTACTAGGATTCGTTAAAAAAAAAAAAGAAAGAAAGAAAGACTGAAAATCACTGGTCTATTAGATGGAGATAATGTGACTAATATGTCAGTGGGTATAAATATTTAATTTCACTTCTATAATGTACACATTCCTGAAATCATATATGCATATATATGTAAACATTTATAAATGTCATAATGAAATTATAGATATTCTTGAACTTTTGTGAGCTAGTGCAAAGCTCATTAAGTGTCTTTCAAAAAAGAATCGTATAATAAGAGATATAAATGTATTTTAAAACTTCAGGATTTTGAGTGGTCAGATAGTCTTTTGCAGTTTTTTCTTGTAACAGCTTCATTAAGACCTAATTCACATATCATGCAATTCTCTCATCACCTCCAAAAGAAACCCTGTCTGTGCCTATTCCCACTCACTCTTTGTTAAACCCCTAAACCTTAGGCAATCGCTAAGCTGTGTTCTGTCACTATAGACTCTCCTATTCTGAACATTTCATATAAATAGAACGAGTATACAGGATGTGAACTTTGTGTCAGGCTTCTTTAACTTAGCATAATGTTTTCAAGGTTCATCATGTCTCAGTACTTCCTTTATTTTTATTGCCAAATAATATTCCATTGTGTGACTATACTACATTTTATTCATTCATTCATTGACGAGCATTTGGGTTGTTGCCACTTTTTTTTTTTTTTGAGTTGGAGTCTCACTCTGTCGCCCAGACTAGAGTGCAGTGGCCGCTCCCAGCCACCGCAGCCTCGACCTGCTGGGGTTCTGGCCATCCTTCCGCCTCAGCCTTCCAAGTAGCTAGAACTACAGGCGCGTGCTACCACACCCGGCTAATTTTTTAATGTATTGTAGAGATGAGGTCTCACCAAGTTGCCCAGGCGGGTCTCGAACCCGTGGGCTCAGGCAATCCACTCACCTCAGCCTCCCAAGGCACGGGATTTACAGGCTGAGCCACCGAGCCCGGCGTGTTGCCACTTTTTGACTGTTATGAATAGTACTGCTGTGAACTCTTGTGTTCATTTGTACATATGTTTTTTATTTCTCTTGGATATACACTTAGGAGTGGAATTTCTGGATCATGCAGTAACTCTGTGTTTAATTTTTTGAGCATCTCCCAGACTGTTTTTCATGGTGGGTACACCATTTTACATTCCCATCAACAGTGTATGAGGATCCCAATTTTTCCACACCCTTGACAACACTTGTTATTATTGGTCTTGATTATCGCCATCTTAGTTGGTGGGAAATAGTATCTCATTGTGGTTTTGATTTTCATTTCTCACATGGGTAATGTTGTTGAGCTTCCTTTCATGTACCTGTTGGCCATTTGTACATCTTCTTTGGTGAAATTTCTGTTCATATTCTTTGCCTGTTTTTTTTTTTTTTGTTTGTTTGTTTGTTTGTTTTGAGTTGGAGTCTCACTCTGTCACCCAAGCTGGAGTGCTGTGAAATGCTCATAGCCACCACAGCCTTGACCTTCTGGGCTCAGGCAATCCTTTCCCCTCAGTTTTCCAAGTACCTGGAAGTACAGACACATGCCTCTACACCCAGATAATTTTTTGATTTTTTATAGAGATGAGGTTTCACCAAGTTGCCCAGGATGGTCTTGAACCCATGGGCTCAGGAAATCCTTTCACCTTGGCCTCCCAAAATGCTGGGATTATAGGCATGAGCCATTGTGCCTGGCATTTCGTTTACCCATTTCTATGTGATTCATTTGTCGTTTCATTGTTTGTTTTTGTTACTGAATAGTAAAAGTTTTTTTTACATATTCTAGATACAATTTTTTTGTCAAATATATGATTTACAAATATTCTTTCTCATTATGTGTGTTGCCTTTTCATTTTCTTGTTGGTTTCCTTTGAAGCACAAATTATTTTGCTCAAATTTTGATGAAATACAATTTTTGCTTATTTTGTTGCTGTACTTTTGTTATCCTAAGAAACACTGTCTAATTCAAGGTCATAAAGATTTACACCTGTGTTTTTTCCTAAGTGTTTTATGGTTTTAACTCTTACATTTAGGTCTTTGATTCATTGAGTTAATTTTTTACATGACGTGAGGTAGGAGTCTAACTTTGTACTCTAGTATGAGGATATACAGTTGTCTCAGTACATATGCTACAAAGCTTTTTTTCTCTTTTTATTTTCTTGGCATACTTATCAAAAAATTAATTGACCATAAATGTGAGAGTTGACTAATAAACTCTAATTCTATTTCATTTATCTATATTTCTGTTCTCATGATAGTATCACAGTATCTTGCTACCATAGCTTTGTAGCAAGTTTTGAAATTAGGAAGAGTGACTACTTCAAATTTGTTCTTTCCCAGTTGTCTTGGCTTTTCTGGTTCCTTTGAATTTCCATATGAATTTTAGACTGGCTTGTCAATTTTTATGAAGAAGCTATTTGGGATTCTGAAAAAGATGATGTTGACTCTATAGATCAATTTAGGGAGTATTGCCATCTTAATGATATGAAATCTTTAGATTCATAAATCTAGGATATCTTTCCACTTAAGTCTTCATAATTTCTTTCAACAATGTTGTATACTTTTTCAAATATAAATTTTATAGTTATTTTGTGAAGTTTATTCCTAAGTATTTAATTTTTTGAGGCTATTGTAAATAGAATTGTTTTCTTATTTTTTTTCAGTTTGCTTATTGTTACTATATAGAAGTACAATTGATTTTTTTATCTTAATCTTGAATCCTGCATCCTTGCTGAACTTGTTTATTGATTCTAACAGTTTTATAGTAGTTTCCTTAGGATTTTCTATATTCAAGATCATTTCGTCAGCAAGTAGAGATAATTTTACTTCTTTCTTTTAAATGTGGATGCTTTTTATTTTCTTTTCTTGCTAACTGTCCTGACAAGAATCTCCAATGTAGTGTTGAATAGAAAGTAGTGATGATAGCAGACATCCTTGCTTGTTCCTGAGCTTAGGGGGAAAGTATTTAATCTTTCATCATTAAGAATGGTACTAGCCTGTAATCCTAGCACTTCAGGAGGCCGAAGTGAGAGGATTGCCGGAGCCCAAGGGTTAGAGACCAACCTGGGCATCTTGTCGAGACCTTATCTCTACAATAAATAAAAAATTAGATGGGTGTGGTAGTGTGCTCCTTTAGTTCCGGCTACTTGGAAGGCTGAGGCAGAAGGGTTGCCAGAGCCCAGCAGGTTGACTCTGGGGTGGCCATGAGTGTGTAACTGCCCTCCAGCCTGGGCAACAGAGTGAGACTCTAACTAAAAAAAAAAAGAAAAAAAGAAAGAAAGAAAGAAAAATACTAGCTATGGTTTGTTTTTGTTTTTGTTTTAAATAGATGACTTTATCATGGTGAGAATGTTCCCTTTTAATACTAATCTGTTGTGTTTCTTTGCTTTCTTTGTCTGGAATGCCTTTCAACTCTCTTCTGGTAAATTTCTTCTCATTCCCTGAGACTAGCTTAAATGTCTCTGCTCAACAAAAGTGATTCTTTCCTCTTTTATATGACTGTCTTTTAGCATTGTAAATCATACAGGAATGGAAAAAATGGACTTTGGGTCACTTTTTAAAGACCTTTTGAAATTTGGAATATGTCCAATTTTGAATTTAAGACACTAAGAACATAGTGACCCCACAGATTATTCCATTCAAACTGTCCTGGTTTTTATTTTCAAAGGCAAATCTCAGTGAGTTTACACAAACAGAAATACATTTGCAAAGCACAAGCTTATACATATCATGTTGCATAGTCATTAATTATGCATTTGTAAAAAATCTGATAAAAATGTCCTGAACATTACCAGATCTAAAATGATAAATATTGAATATCCTGGCAGTAAAGAAGACAATGTGAGATATCAGATCCAGTGAATGACTTTTGTATTAAGATGGCATGTTAATTGAGAACTGAAGATTAATGATTTTTACTTACATATATATAAGTTGAAATTCACTTCTGCCACTTTTCTTTCCAAGTAGTGAAAGTACTGAGCTTTTCCTTTACTTGGGCAGCTTGGCTTTTAACTTTGTTTCACTGGCTTTCTTTCACACACTTCCTTACCAACTTGTCAATTCATTTATTTGATTAATTATTAAAATGTGAATTTATGCTAATTTCTATAGGAGAAGTAAAAAAGAAATTCTTATTCTGCAAGAATTTATAATTTATTAGATACATTAAAATAATATAATATGAAGTGGTGAATATATACTTCTAGTTCAAGATGGCAGCCTGAGTACGTGTCAGCTTCCTTTTGCCCAACACATACACACTCATGCAGATATGCACACACATGCACAAAGGAGAGGCAATCTGGGAAAACACATTTATATCAATTTGGAAGAAATGTAAGCCTGCTATAATAACTAGTACAGTCTGAAATTCATAAACATAATGAACATAAATTATTGCCATATACTTGAGAAAACATAGGAACATAAAAGATGAAGCAATAGAGATAATTCCAGACAAAAAAGACAAATTAGGAAACAATATAAATTAAAATTTTTAAAATTAATATCTTCAGAAAAATTCTAATGTTTATTGCATCCATATAATAAGACAAACATGATATGATAACACAAACAATCAAGGAAATAATCTGTAAAGTTAAATATATTGTTGCAGCAATGAAATTTCAAATTGGCCAAATCACAAGATAGTCATATATGAATCTAAACAATAAAGCCAAGGAAACTGTGTTAATTTCTTAGGGCTGCTACAACAAATTACCACAAACTTGATGGCTTAAAACAACATAATTTTATTCTCTAATAGTTCTAGAAATCAGAATTATCAGTTCAAGGTGTCAATGGGGTTGGTTCCTTTTGGAGGAATAGTACCTAACTGATTGAACATCATAGCTTAGCCTAGGCTGCTTTAAACATGCTCAGATCACTTACGTTAGGTTCCAGCTGGGCAAAGATCATCACCACAAGGCCTATTTTATCATAAAGTACTGAATATCTCATATAATTTATCAAATACTGTACTAAAAGTGAAAAACAGAATGGTTGTATATGTGCTCAAAGTACAGTTTCTACTGAATGCATGTGTCTTTTGCACCATTGATTGAAAAGTTAAAAAATTGTTAAGTCAAACAATCATTAGCCAGGGACTGTCTAAGTAATATGGATATTTGTCAATTTTCTAGCAATGAAGTAAATAAATGGGGATAAATTTCCCTTGAATATTCTCAATCCCAATCTCTCTGAATTTAGATATGCACACACACACATACACACACACCCACACACACACATATATATATATACACACACATATATATATATATATACAGTTGGCCCTCCATATCTGTAGGTTCTTTATTCATAGATTCAACCATTCATAGATAAAAAATAGTCTTAAAAATTGTATCTGTACTGAACATGTACAGACATTTTTTCTTGTCATTATTCCCCAAACAATAAATTATAACTAGTATTTATATAATACTACATTATATTAGGTATTTTAAGTAATCTAAAGATAATTTCAAGTCAAGAGAGGATGTGCATAGGTTATGTGCAAATATATGCTCTTTAATATCAGGGACTTGAGCATTCATGGAGTTTGGTCTTCTTGGGAGGTCCTAGAACCATCCTCATGGAAACCAAGTGACAACTGTATGCACATACATATATGAATAAAGATATTAGTAAGATAATAATGTATGGAGTTTGAGTGGGTGATATTTCTACACAAATGGTGTCTTACCACACATTTTCAACATATCTTAGAGATCTTACTGTGCTAGCCTATAAAGATTGTTTGTTTAACTGCTACATTGATCCCTGTTTAATTATTGCCCAATTGATCATCTATGTTGTTCTAGCTTTTGATCTTGCAAGGATACTTCACTGAACATCCTTGTACATTCTTCACTGAGCTCGCCTATGTAGAGATTTCTATAGGGTAAACTGAGTAGTCAGTCTATCATGGGTTGTACAACATTTATGTTTTCTTAGATATTTCTTTTTTTTTTTTTTTGAGTTGGAATCTTACTCCATCACCCAGGCTGGAGTGCAGTGGCACACTCATGGTCACCCCAGCATCGACCTGCTGGGCTCAGGTGATCCTTCCACCTCAGCCTTCAAAGTAGCCGGAACTACAGGTGTGCACTACCACACCCGGCTAATTTTTTTTATTTATTGTAGAGATGAGGTCTCGCCAAGTTGTTCTCGAACCTGTGGGCTCAGGCAATCCTCTTACCTCAGCCTCTCAAAGTACTGGGATTACAGGCTGGAGCCACCATGCCTGGCCTTTCTTAGATATTGCCAAATTAGTTTGTTTGGGAAGATATAGTCTTAACAATATTACAAAATGTCACATCTTAATAAATGGACTTTGTGAAAAACAACTTGTTCTTTCTCAGGTTAATTTCCTCAGCAGCAAACCATAGCCTTACAGATAAGAAAGAAGAAAGGAAAGCAATACATTTGAAGTGAACCTTTAGATTTGAATCACAAAACTTTTAAACTAACATACAATGATCATATACCCAATTAACTATAATTCCAATAAACAAAAGCCAGCCATCAAAACATCAATCTGAAGGTTGAATTGCAGGGTTTTTTTTAAAGCTCTTCTGGTTTAATACTCTTGATTAAAAAAAAAAATCAACATGTTGAATGGATTAAAAAGCAGGTTTAATAAAACCTGAGTATCCTGTGTTCTCACTCACAAGTGGACCCTGAGCACCTATCGTATTACTACAAAAAAGGGATTAGCAGTAGTGGGATGCTGCCAATAGAGCTGGGGGAAGGCATATAACATCAATAAGGGTAACTGATCCTAATCTCGGTGAAGCGAGATCCAGTGGGAGAGTCCCAAAACATCACCTGTACCTAAACCACTTCTATACACAATCCTGACTTGGACCTCACAACTTTAAAATTAAAAAGTAATAATAATGGGAGCCATGGGCTTATTTTGAAAAGTGACCAAACTAGAATCTTTCTCATTGGTGATTCCATTCAATAATTCAGTGCACTGATGTTTAGAATGGATTCAATTAACTGGTAAGAGTCTCTCTTCCTGGCTGGATACTTTCCCCCTGCCAGCTATCCACAGCCCTCACACCTGCCCAACTGCTTCTCATTCTAAGGCCCAGTGCAAACATGACCTTCACAGTTCATCTTTAGGCTGTTAAGTTGCTAAGTATATGTGTTCTTACAGAACTTCTTGTTATGGACATCTATTCTTTCTCCTCTCTGTCTTCACTGTCCATGTGGACTCCTTGAAGACCGACTGATGACTTAGTCATTATAGTTTTCCCAGCCAGAAGCACTGTGCTTGGGTGCTTCGTGGTTAAGGACAGGGCCTTCTGACAACCAGATCTGTGTTCAGACCTCATTCTACCACTTGCCAGCTCTGTATATTCTTGGGAAAATGTTTGAGATATCTGGGCCTGTCTCCTTTTCTGTAAATTGAGGCTATTTACCTTAAAGAGTTGTTTGGGGAGGATTAATGTTAATATCTGCATACTTGACATAGTATAAGCAATTAAATGATAGCTGCTATTAATGTTAATATCTGCATACTTGACATAGTATAAGCAATTAAATGATAGCTGCTATTAGTGAAACATAGTTGAAGAAGAAAAACTTTTAAGGCTAAGTAAAAGAGAGATAATATAAAAATATAATCCATATTTCCTAGTCTCTTCTGTTTTTAAATATAGGATATATGGGGGGACCCCAAAAAATCCAGAAAGTATTTATAAAACACTGGTATTTATTTATTCTTACATATTTAAACTTAGATCACCTTCAAAGTATTCTCTATCTGATGCAATACACCTATCAAGACACTTTTTCCATTGCTCAAAACAGTTTTTGAACTTGTCAGTTTTGATGCCTTCTATTGCTTATGCCATTTTTTTTGTTTGACCTTTTTTTGTTGTTGTTGAGTTGGAGTCTCAACAAAAAAGGCTGGAGTGCAGTGGCACACTCATGGCCACTCCAGCTTCAACCTACTAGGCTCCCGGGATCCTTCCACCTCAGTCTTCCAAGTAGCCAGAACTACAGGCACACGCTATCACACCCAGCTAAGTTTTGATTTATTGTAGAGACAGGTCTTGTCAAGTTGCCTGGCTGATCTCGAACGCGCAAGCTCAGGTAATCCACTTGTCTCAGCCTCCCACAGTGCTGGGATTACAGACTGAGCTACCGAACCTGGCCATTTGTTTTACCTTTCACACATTGGCAAAACATTTCCCTCTGAGGACTTTTTTCATCTGGGGAAGCAAAAACAAAAGTTGCTAGTGGTGAGATCTGGTGAACAGGGAATGTGGGGCACAGGGATCATGGTGTTTTTGGTCAAAAACTGTTGAACACTCAGCTCAGTGTGGGCAGGTGTGTTGTCATGGTAGAAGAACCAGTCATGTTTTTGCGATGTTTTCTCTGCAAATTGTGATGCAACCTTCTCAAAACTTCCAGATAAGAACTTTGGTTGCCTGTTTGATCTGGAGGAACAAATCCTGAGAATACAAGGGGTCCACCCTCCGAAAGATAATTCCATTTTGGGGAGGGTCTTTTCTCATATATGTAAGTTTATTTTAATCTAGTAGAAATTGAATCTCTCTATATCTATTCAGCACAGGTTTCCAAACTATTTGTCTGCCAGGCACTTAAACATTTGGCAGAGGTTAGTGATGAAATATCCAGGAATGGAACTGGCGTACTCAGCTCAGTGGGTTCCTGTTTGGCCCAGTATAGTGATTTCAGAAAAGCGAGTGACCACATTACAAAGAAAATATTGAACATTTTCAGAATGCAATCTCGTGGCTTGTTTTATTTATCATTTTCCCAGGAATGTGGGCTTAATAAAACCATTTTGGAGACCATTTAAACATTGGTACTGTAGTAGAAAAAGATCGTTATTCCTTCTTTGGAAATTAACACAAATAATTTTTACTTCTATAGATAAAAAAAATGTATTCTTCCCCCCAAAAGCTGCAATGCTACTGCTGAAATCTGAGTCTAGGAATTATGATAATTTATCTCTCAGCTTAGTTATTTTATGCCATTCTCTCCCTCCTCTAGGTGTTTATTTTGAAGAATCTAAGCTGCCCCAGGGCTCTGTTGACTGGATATTGAGTCCAAGCCCACACCTTTTATGGTGTCTGGCTGTCAAATTGATACCCTGCTTCTGAAACTCTTTCTGCTCCCTCCTTTTCTTCTCTGATTTTCATGTCCTTTACTTCCTTCTTTCCTTTTGGAAGCACCTAGGTCACCAACAGAAACCGTGTATATTATCCTTGTGTCTAGGAAAGTGCCATTTCCTGTATTCCCCACCATCCCTGAACACCTCCTTGACTGTCAAGTAACACCCCCCTCCCCCACCTTAGGAATAGATAGGAAACACAACTCACTCTTTCTGAAGAGTGAAGCTCTGAGCTTCTGGCCTGGTGATTGTAAAATAGAAAGTAGATATTGTGTATTGATATTGTCATCTCCCATCAAGTTGCCTCTGGAGTTTTAACTTAAGATTCTGGGAGGCTGCTTGTTCTCAAATCTTTCCTAGAGCTGTCATAAACAAGAGACTGTTCTCTGTCATCGTTCATTCTGAGTCTACAGAGCGTATTCTAGAATGCGCTGTGAATAAGGACTCTCCTGGTGCCACCTTCTATGCTTCAGTTGCCTGCCATCTCCTGTCTCAGGATTCAAGGCCCCTTAGGCCTGGCTTTCTATTTTGAAACTTCTCTGAAAGCTTTCCAGCAGTTTCTTATTGCCAAGGTCTCTGCCCCCTATTTTATTTTATTTTTTATTTTATTTTTTGAGTTGGAGTCTCACTTTCACCCAGACTGGAATGCAGTGGCATGCTCCCGGCCATAGCAGCCTCAACCTGCTGGGCTCCAGCAATCCTTCCGCCTCAGCCTTCTAAGCAGCCGGAACTACAGGCGTGCGCTACCACGCCCGGCTAATTTTTGATTTATTGTAGAGACGAGGTCTTGCCAAGTTGCCCAGGCTTAAAGGCTCACCTTTTCCCTTTCCTTCCTCCAACCTTATCTAATCCATGGCCCCCCTGGTGGCCAGGTCTCTTTCTGAGGTTGCTAGTCTCCATTTAGAAGGTTCCACTGCATGCCACCCCCTTCCTGCCCTGGTCCTCAGCCCAGATTTGAAGCTGACTGTTTTGGTCACCTTTTCTTCTCAGCCAGGTTCAGGTCTCGGCACTTCCCTGGACATGGAGCTTTATTTTCTTTCACTTGGGTGTTATGAGAGTCATTGACATCGCTCTGATATTAGGTGAAAACGAAGGTATTCGATGGTAACTGTATGAATCCCTGAATACTTGAAGCAAATAGGGAATTTTTGATAGCAAATCCTAAAAAGGAAACTCCTAATGGTAGAAAGTCAGTGAGGTGAATATTTTTAAGAATTACTTTACTTGTTTTTCCCTCAAATCATACCACCTGGATACCATCTGATCATATGATGAGCTCTGTTCTCCCCTGTCATACCGTTTCAAGTTCCTGTTCACCGTAGCAGGTAACTTCTCCAGGCAGCAGAGTGAGCTAAGGGGCACACTGAAGGGACTCAAAATGCCTGCATTTGTATCCTCTTTTTTTTTAAGTTGGAGTCTCACCCCATTGCCCAGGCTGGAGTGCAGTGGCACACTCACTGCCACCCCAGTGTTGACCCGCTGTGCTTTGGCGATCCTTCCATCTTAGCCTTCCAAGCAGCCAGACCACAGGTGCGTGCTACCATGCCCAGCTAATTTTTTATTTATTGTAGAGATGAAGTCTTGCCAAGTTGTCCAGGCTGGTCTTGAATCCGTGGGCTCAGGCAATCCACTCATCTCGGCCTCCCAAAGTGCTGGGATTACAGGCTGAGCCACCGAGCCTGGAATCCTCTTTCAAAGTGAGATTAGGTATGTGATATTGAGTGATGTTTCTTAATGTTTGTGACTTAGTTCCCCCATGCATAAAATGGGCATAAAAACAGAACCTGCCTCATAGGGGGTTCTTGAAGGGATAGCATAAGAAAAAATCAGTTATTATTATTAAAACCCAGTATTATTTTGTACTAAAAACAGGAAAGTGATAAATTCTCTATATCTACCACCACTCCTATGCATCTGGGCTTTGACTGTCAAAAGACAAAGTTCTTGTACACTAATAATGTCTTTATTCTTTACTTGTATGTGCCACTGTGTTCTTACATCCTCCGATATTCTTGAATTGGCCTAAAAATTTCCAATATGTAAGCTAAAATAAAATCTATTTTATTTGATGACATATGGTTTTAAACACTCTTTGTAGACACATAAAAGTATTTGTCAGCTGGGCATGGTAGCTCTCTTCTATAATCTCTGCACTTTTGGAGCCTGAGATGGGGGGATTCCTTGATCTCAGGAGTTTGAGTCCAGCCTGGGTAACACAGCGAGACTTCATCTCTACAATAAATAAAATAAATTAGCCAGACCTAGTAGTGTGCTCCTGTAGTCCCAGCCACTCAGCAGGGAAGACTGCTTTGAGCCCCAGGAGTTTGAGTCTGCAGTGAGTCCTGATCATGCCACTGCACTCCAATCTGGGTTATAGAGTGAGACGTTGACTCCAAAAAGGGGGGTGGGGGGGTGGGGATTTGTCAACTTCTGGTTAGTTTTACTGATATCAAAACTCACCCCCTTGTTCTTAAGTATGTATACACTTTTACTGTATCCTGCTCGTTCCCTAAAAGTTTTGAAGAAGGTTGTGCTATGTAACGTATGCACAATAAAACTAATGAAGGCTGGGCATGGTGGCTTATGCCTGTAATCCTAGCACTTTGGGAGGCAGAGGCGAAAGAGTTGCCTGAGCTCAGGATTTGAGACCAGACTGGGCAACTTGGTGAGACCTCATCTCTACAATAAAACAAAAAATTAGCTGGGTGTGGTGGTGCAAACCTCTAGTTCTAGCTACTTGGAAGGCTGAAGAATTGCCTGAGCCTATCAGGTTGAGGCTATGGTGGCTGTGAGCATGCCACTGCATTCCAACCTGGGCGACAGAGTGAGACTCTGACTTAAAAAAAAAACAAAATGAAGCAAATTATTACTAGACAATACTCTAGAAGTTGAGAAATAAAACAAATTTGCTCAAAAAGTGACTAATTTAGTTATGTAATGAGCAGCTGATTTATTTGACTTTCAGCTTTCTGGCAGCCAGGGAAAAATGGAAATAAGCTAAATTATATATTCTCAGTATCATAAAGGAAAAGACATGTCACATTCTTAATGTACTATATTATGAATATGGGTATACATACATGATTCATCACACATTGGAAAAAAACTTACCCAAGACTTGTCTGTTTTACTAAATTCGTACGTTTAATTACTTTGCTTAAGTTAATGTGAAAAGCTTTTTTCATCCCCTGGTCATATTCTTTTTGTGCAGCAGGGTAGCAGCAGGGTATGGGTGGAAAATTGTGGGTGTATACAGATTTTAT
The DNA here is from genome assembly GCF_000164805.1 of Carlito syrichta. Classification (NCBI taxonomy): domain Eukaryota; kingdom Metazoa; phylum Chordata; class Mammalia; order Primates; family Tarsiidae; genus Carlito; species Carlito syrichta. Next base: position 56,677 of record NW_007232373.1, read on the forward strand.
TTTTTTGAGTTGGAATCTCACTCTGTCGCCCAGACTGGAGTGCAGTGGCATTCTCATGGCCACTGCAGCCTTGACTGCTAGGCTCAGGTGATCCTTCTACTTCAGCCTTTCAAGTAGCTGGAAATACAGGCAAGTGCCACCATGCCTAGCAAATTTTTTTTATTTATTGTAGAGATGAGGTCTCACCAAGTTGCCCAGGCTGGTCTTGAGCCCGTGGGCTCAGGCAATCCTCTCACCTTGGCCTCTCACAGTGCTGGGATTATAGGCATGAGCCACCACACCCAACCCTATATACAATTTTTAAAACATTGACTGTATAGTTAAGATTCTGACTAGTTGCATAGTGACTAGTTGTCTCAACAATTGTGAAGTAAGGTTTACAAAAATAAATTTATTTCAAAGCTTAGAATTTATCTAGAGAATGGAGACCTCTGTCTTCAATGTATTTAGTGGGAGTTTGATTCTCAAAGTTCAACTTCCTTTAAAATCTTAACCTGGAAAAATATTTTAATGCAATAGAAGAAGACAAATTGGTTACTCAGTGTAATAAACTACTTGTAACAGGAGTGATTGTTCCAGAAACATATATTCTCCTTAGTTGAAATGCATTTATTAGTAACATACTGTTGACCACTTAAGAAAGAATAGTAGAAAAAATATTTTCAACCAAACCAGTATGCTTATTTTCACCTTCCTTGAATATTTGAAAAATGAAACAGAGAAAAGTGACTCATGGGTACTCATGGGTACTCATAACTGAGAGCCATGAGAAGGGTAAAACATTATAGTGGTAGAAAATAAAAGCAAATTGCTTCCTTGGGTGAAATCATAAAAACTCTGACAGATGGTTTCTAAGTCAATACCCTCCTTTGTAGATTGGCATGTAGCAGAAGATAGTGTAAATGTGAATTGTAATGTATTGTTGTATTTTACTAGCATTAGTAAACCTTTCTGTTTGAAACCCAGGGGTATTTCAAATATGTTCCATTTTTAGAAAGTTTTATTCTGCTTAAATTAAATTTTAGTCTAAACACAGATTTTTTTAAATGTGAGACCTTTGTACAGATATTTGAATAGCATTCTCTGGCCTATTTGAGTATGTGACAATGGGTAGATTTTATGTTTTCATTATTAAATTAAAATGGACAAAATAGAACACATTTGATTAACAATTTCTATTTGTTTGGTATATTATGTGCTTTGATCTGTGGTATCAAATAACTTGTAATAAAGTTGTGAGAATTCATGAATTAGCTTAGAGTTAGTTAATTGTTCAATATTTTCTTTGTACTTGGCCAGCTGATTTTAAATCCTTATTATATTGCAGCAAACACAATATATAGGTTAGTTGTTAATTTTCAATCCTGTTCGAATTTTGTGGATTTCAGATTTTAGTTCCATAGACTAGTTTTATTTATTTTGGATTGCTCATGTTGCTAAAACAAAAGTTAATTCTCAAACTTTATCAAGTCTCCATATAAAAAAAATCTCTCTCTTCTATCAATTATCATCAAACAGCATTTATATAATACATGAAATATGCTTTGTGTTTTAGGTGCATTCATTCATTTTTTTGATCTTCCAAACAGTCTTGTCAGGAAGATAGGCAGGAATTACTCTCATTCCCCTTTTTCCCAGTAGGGAAACTTGGACAAAGGCAGCTAGTAAATGAATATTCCTGGTTTCAATAGCTCAACTCTTTCCTGGGTTCCAGATGGGAAGTTAGTATTTAATGGATTTCCTCCCAAGTTTGCATGAGAGGAGAGGCAAAAATTAATAGCTTTCTAAAACAAATGTCTAAAAAGAAGAGCTGTAGCAGGAAAAAAACAAACACACATATAAAGAAAGAGATTTGGTACATTGCTTTTGATAGTGAAGAATTTAACCTTTAAGTTAAATAATTGACCGAGAAAAATTGAATCCTGTTTTTATATTCAGCATCTAAGAGATCTTTCCCTCATGTCTTGATTTCCTTTTTTTCAGAATTAAAATGATGATGCAATTTCCTAGAACTAGCTTCTCTGCAAGCTAGTTGGGTATTCCCAGTGTTTGGGCATCAGAATTCAAGGGCAATTCTAAAAGGCATAAAAGGCAGAAAGCTGTTTGCATCCTTACCAGATTTCCCTTTCAGGTTGTAGTGTGCTGCTTCAATGTGTGTGGTAGAAACACATTATTTTGCTCTAAAAATGCAGCAAGGTTGAGGCAGGTAAAGGCCATCAATAAAGTCAAGAGACTTCATCTTTTACGGCGATGTTTCTCTGGAATGTGCTTCAATCTCTGCATATGTCTCTTCTGCCCGGTATGGATATGAAGATCGTTCATCAATATTTTCTGCGTTATTTAATATTCTGGTTTATTTGTTGATTATCTGGAAATGCTCAGGAATCAAAGGTGCACAGTCAAGGGAGGATATGACAAGTTAGGTGTGATATTGAACTGACAAGCTTCTTTTTGTTTATGAAAACCTTGAAGATAATACTAATTAAGCATATGCAGAAAAGTGCAAATTATAGCTTGTGCGATCTAAAAATATCATTAACTGTATCTCACTGAAGTGTAGGCTTGTCATTCCCTATGAACCCTGTGGTGTAAAGGCGTTGTCTAATTGTAGAGAATAGAGACTTTACCTCTTCCTGATTTCTTGGCTTTCTAGTCAACCTTGTTTTTTCTCCTTGTCTGGTGTATCCCTTTAAGGCTTTCTGACCAGGATGAAAGGTGCTGGCAGCAAGATCCTCCCCAAACACTTCTTGGCCTCCATCGTCAATGCCAGACTCCTCTCTGTTCCACAACCATGTTGACACAAACACAAAAATAACATACTGAGGTATAATTTTCTTTTTTTTAACCTTTTTTACCTTTAATTTTTTATTTTAAATATGTGGGGTACAATTCAGAGTTAGATATACAAATGTTCATTATGCAGGTCCCCTTGTTGATGAGGTGTGTGTGCCCCACCTCCCTGGCAGTTTCCACTACTGACAATTCCACCCCCGCCTTCCCCTGGCAGTTTCCCACTACTGTCAATCCCATTCTTATAGTATTATGATAGCAGTTCAAGGTCTGCTTATGAGTGAGAACATGTGATACTTGGTTCTTTGTTTCTGTGATAGATCAGTCAGTATTGTAGCCTCTAAGTCCATCCAAGTTGCTGTGAAGTCCATAATTTTGTCCTTTGTGGATGTATAACATTTTATTTTAACATTTTAATATGTACTCCATTTTAAAAATCCAATCCTTTTTCGATGGGCAGCACAGTTGATTCCATGTTTTTGCTATTGTGAACAATGCTATAATAAACATAGATGTGCAGGTATCTTTTTCACAGAGTGATTTGAGTTCCTCTGGGTATATTCTCAGTAGAGAGATTGCAGGGTCATATGGGACGTCAAGTTTTAGATCTTTTAGGAACTGCCACACTGTTTTCCACAGAGGTTGTGCTAGTTTACATTCCCACCAAAAGTGTAGAAGTGTTCCCTTTTCACTGCATCCTCTCTAGTGTCTGTTGTTTTTTTGAGTTATTGATAATGGCCATCCTGACTGGAGTTAGGTGGTATCTCAGTGTGACTTTAATTTGCATTTCTTTGATGACTGGTGAGGCTGAATATTTTTTCCTATATCTGTTGGCTGCTCATATGTCTTGTTTTGAGAAGTGTCTATTCATATCTTTTGCCCACTTTGTAATGGGTCTGTTTGTCTTTTTCTTTTCAGCACGTTTGAGTTCCTTGTAGATCCTAGATGTTCGGCCTTTGTCAGATACAGTTGATAAATATTTTTTGCCCAGTGTGAGAGCTGTCTCCATCCTTTCTCAATTGTTTCTTTGACTTTGCAGAAGCTTGTCAGTTGATGAGGTCCCACTTGTCTATCTTATCTCTTATGGCATGGGCACTTGGGGTTTTTATCAGGAATTGGTTGCCAGGTCCAATTTCCATAAGGGTATCTCCTGCATTTTCTAAGGTTCTTATAGTTTGAGGTTTTACATTTAGGCCTTTGATCCATTCAGAGTTGATTTTTGTGTATTTTGATAGGAGGGGTCTTCTTTTAATCTTCTGCATGTGGTCAGTCAGTTTTCCCAGCACCGCTTACTGAATAGGTTTTTCTCTCCCCAATGGTTGTTGGTGGAGGCTTTGTCAAAGATGAATGGGTTGAAGAATTGAGACTTGGCTTCTGGAATCTCTATCCTGTTCCATTGGTCTATATGCCTGTTCTTGTACCAATACCAGGCTATTTTGATTACTGTAGCCTAACAGTAAAGTTTGCAGTCTGGAAGTGTGATACCTCCTGCTTTGTTTCTTTTGCTAAGGATTGTTTTGGCTATTTGTGGCCGTTTATGTTTCCAGTGAATTCCTGTATTTTCGTTTCCAGGTCTGAGAAGAATGCTGCTGGTAATTTAATGGGCATTACATTAAATCTGTGGATTGCCTTGGGTAGGATGGACATCTTACAATGTTGATTCTTCCAATCCATGAGCATGGAATATTTTTCCATTTGTTTGTGTCATCTTTGATTTGATTTGAGCAGTGTTTTGTGCTTTTTGTATTAAAGGTCTTTGACTTCTCTGCTTTGGAAGATGCCAAGGTATTTCATTTTTTGTGTGTGCGGCTATTGTGAATGGGATTGTGCTTTTTATTTGGGTGTCTTTTTTTATTGTTGGTGTATAGGAATGTGATTGACTTTTGCACATTTAAAGTATATACTGAGAGTAGCCAAAGTCCTTTATCAGTGCAAGGAGGTTTTTGACAGATTTTCTTATGTTTTTGAGGTATAGAATCATGTCATCTGCAAAGAGGGATAACTTAACTTCCTCTTTTCCTGTTTGGATACCCCTGATTTCCTTCTCTTGTCTTGCCCCAGCTAGGACTTCTAATACTATGTTGAACAGGAGGGGTGAGAGTGGGCATCCTTGTTTTGTTCCAGTTTTCAGGGGAAATGGTTCCAATTTCTGTTTAGCAGTATGTTGACTGTTGGTTTTTCATAGCTGGCTCTTACTATTTTGAGGTATGTTCCATCTATGCCTAGATGTTCAAGGGTTTTTATCAAGACGAGGTGCTAGATATTATAAAAAACTTTTTTCCACATCCAATGATATAATCATGTGTTTTTTTGTCTTTACCTCTGTTGATGTATTTAATGATGTTTATGATCTTGTGGATGTTGAACCAGTCCTGCATCCCGGCAATGAAGCCTACATGGTCATGGTGGATGATTTGAGATGTGTTGTTAGATCTACTTTGCTAGAATCTTGTTGAAAATTTTATCATCTATGTTCACTAATGATTATTGGCTTGTAGTTATCTTTCTTTGTTAAACTGTTACTCAGTTTGAGTATCAATGTGATATTAGCTTCATAAAATTATTTGGGGAGAATTCCATCTGTCTCAATTGGCTGGAATATTTTCAGTAGGAATAGTATCAGCTCCTTCTTGTATGTTTTGTTGAATTCTACTGGAAAGCCATCTGGTCCAGGGCTTTTTTGTTGTTGTTGGTGGTGGTCGTTTTCTTATGGCAGAGTCAATTTCCTGGGTTGTTATTGGTCAATTCAGGGTTTCGATTTCTTATTTCAACCTGGGGAGGTTGTGTGATGTAAGAAAATCCTCCATTTCATTTAGATTTTCGAGTTTGTTTCCATATAGGTGTACATAGTAGTCTCTGATAATCTTTTGTTTTTCTTTGGGGTCACTTGTGACTCGAATTTTTGCATTTCTTTTTTTTTTAATATTTATTTATTGTAAAGATGTGTGGTACAATTCAGGGTTAGGTATATAAACACTGATCATATAGGTACTCTTGTTGATGAGGTATGCCCCTCCCTCCCCTAGCAGTTTTCCTCAACTGCCAGTCCCCCTGCCCTAAGAGTTTTCCACCACTGTCAATCACTTTCTTATAGCATTATAGTTGTTCAAGGTCAGCTTATGAGTGAGAACATATGGAACTCAGTTCTTTGTTTCTGTGATAAATCACTGAGTATTTGGATGGATTGACTTCAAATCCATCCAAGTTGCTGCAAAGTCCATATATTTGTCCTTCTTTATGGCTGCATAATATTCCATTGTGTATATGTACCACATTTTTTTAATCCAGTCCAGCTTCGACGGGCAACACGCTTGGTTCCATATTTTTGTTATTGTGAATAGAGCTGCAACAAACATACATGTGCAAGTATCTTTTTCATAGGATAATTTGAGTTCTTCTGGGTATATTCCCAATAGAAGAATTGCTGGGTCATATGGAAGGTCAATTTCTATTTCTTTCAGAAATTACTGCACTGTATTCCACAGTGGTTGTACTAGTCTGCATTCCCACCAGCAGTGTAGAAGCATTCCTTTTTCTCCACATCCTCGCCAGCATCTGTTGTTGTTTGTTTTATTAATAATGGTCATTCTCACAGGGTGGTATCTCAATGTGGTTTTGATTTGAATTTCTCTGATGGTGAGTGAGGTTGAGCACTTTTTCATGTGTTTACTGCTGCCCATATATCTTCTTTTGAGAAGTGTCTATTCATATCTTTTGCCCACTTTTAAAAGGAGCTGTTTGTTTTTTTCCTTTTGGCGCATTTGAGTTCCTTATAGATCCTAGATGTTGGGCCTTTGTCAGATGTACAGTTGGAAAATATTTTTTTCCCATTCTGTGGGCTGTCTCCCTGCTCTCTTGATAGCTTCTTTTGCTTTGTAGAAGCTCGTTAATTTGATGATGTCTATCTTATTTCTTAAGGTATTGGCCTTTAGTGTTCTGGATACGAATTTGTTGCCAGTTCCAATTTCCATAAGGGTGTCTCCTGCATTTTCTAAAATTCTTATAGTTTGAGGCTTTACATTTAGATCTGTGATCCATTTAGAGTTAATTTTTGTATATGGTGATAAATAGGGGTCCTGTTTTAGTCTTCTGCATGTGGTCAGCCAGTTTTCCCAGCACCATTTACTGAATAGGTTTTCCTCTCCCTAGTTGTGTTTGTTGGAGGCTTTGTCAAAGATGAGTTGGTTGAGGAATTGAGGCTTTGCTTCTGGAATCTCTACCCTGTTCCATTGGTCTATATGCCTGTTTTTATACCAATACCAAGCTGTTTTGATTACTATAGCATTATAGTAAAGTTTGCAGTCTGGAAGTGTGATACCTCCTGCTTTGTTTCTTTTGCTAAGGATTGTTTTGGCTATTCATGGTCATTTATGTTTCCATATGAATTTCTGTAGTGTCTTTTCCAGGTCTGAGAAGAATGATGTTGGTAACTTAATGGGTATTGCACTGAATCTGTAGATTGCCTTTAATAGGATGGACATCTTAACAATGTTGATTCTTCTAATCCATGAGCATGGAATATTTTTTCCATTTGTTTGTGTCTTCTTGGATTTCTTTGAGCAGTGTTTTGTAATTCTCATTGTAAAGGTCTTTCACTTCTCTAGTTAGGAAGATGCCGAGGTATTTCTTTTTTTTGGTGGCTATTGTGAATGGGATTGTGCTTCTTATTTGGGTCTCTGCCTGCTTGTTGTTGGTGTATAGGAATACAACTGTCTTTTGCACATTTATTTTGTACCCTGAGACTTTGCCAAAGTCCTTTATCAGTACAAGCAGGTTTTTGACAGATTCTCTTGGATTTTCAAGGTATAGGATCATATCATCAGCAAAGAGGGATAACTTGATTTCCTCTTTTCCTATTTGCATACCCCTGATTTCCTTCTCTTGTCTAATTGCCTGAGCTACGACTTCCAACACAATACTGAAAAAGTGGGGTGAGAGTGGGCAGCCTTGTTTTGTTTCAGTTTCCAGGGGAAATGTTTCTAGTTTCTGTCCATTTAGTAATAGGTTGGCTGTGGGTTTGTCGTAGATGGCGCTTACTATTTTGAGGTATGTTTCTTCTATACCTAGGTGTTTGAGGGTTTTTATCAAGAAGGAGTGCTGGGTTTTATCAAAAGCTTTTCTGCATCTGAGATAATAATGTGGTTCTTGTTTTTACATCTGTTGATGTATTTAATGATATTTATGTTCTTGTGAATGTTGAACCAGCCCTGCATCCTGGGGATGAAGCCTACTTGGTCATAGTGGATGATTTTTGAGATGTGTTTTTGGAACCAATTGCTAGAATCTTGTGGAGGATTTTTTGCATCTATGTTCATAAGGGATATTGGCCTATAGTTCTCTTTCTTTGTTGGATCTTTACCTGGGTTGGGGATCAGTGTGATGTGAGCTCCATAAAATGATTTGGGGAGAATTCCATCTTTCTCAATTGCCTAGAATATTTTCAATAGAATTGGTATCAGCTCCTCCTTGTACATTTTGTAGAATTCTGCTGGAAAGCCATCCAGTCCAGGGATTTTTTTGGTAGGTAGTTTTTGTATGACAGAGTCAATTTCCTGGGTTGTTATTGGTCTATTTAGTGTCTCAATGTCTTACTGTTTTAACCTGGGGAGGTTGTGTGATGTCAGAAAGTCCTCCATTTCATCTAGGTTACCAAGTTTGTTTCTGTATAAGTGTACATAGTAATCTCTAATAATCCTTTGTATTTCTTCAGGGTCAGTTGTGATTTGACCTTTTGTATTTCTGATTGTGTTTATTTGTACTTTTTCTCTCTTTTTCTTGGTCATTCTGGCTAGAGGTCCATCAATCTTGTTAATTCTTTCAAAGAACCAGCTTTTTGTTTTGTTGATGCTTTCTAAAATGTTTTTGTCTTCCATGTCCTGTATTTGGGCTTTTATTTTTGTGATTTGGATTTGTTAGGCTGTCCACTTGTGATCTTTCCATTTTCTTGATGTGTGCTAGTAGAAATATAAATTCCCCTCTGAGAACATTCCAGAGGTTTTGGTAAGATGTTTCTTCATTTTCATTTGTTTCCAGGAATCTTTCAATTTCTCCTCTGATTTCAGTGTTGACCCATTCATTGTTCAGCATCATGCTGTTTAGTGTCCATGTCTTTGTGGGCTTTGAGGAAATGTTGTTGGTTTTGACAGTTATTTTTATTTTACTGTGGTCTGAGAATGTGAATGGCAAGATTTCAATCGTATGGAACTTGTTTATGCTTGATTTGTGGCCAAGGATATGATCGATCTTGCAGTATGTTCCATGTGGTGATGAGTAGAATGTATATTCTATGTTGTTGGGTGGAATAATCTGTAGGTATCTACTAAGTCCATTTGGTCAAGTGTCAAGTTTAGGTTCTGGATCTCCTTGTTGATTTTTTGCCTCAATGATCTATCTAGGAATGTCAGTAGGGTATTCAAGCCCCCTGCTATAATAGAGTTAGAGTCAATTCTTTTTTTTAGTTTATTTAGTAGTTGCTTTATAAATGCTGGTGCTCCTGTGTTGGGTGCATATATGTTCAGGATGGATATTTCTTGTTGATGGATTGAACCTTTTATCATTATGTAGTTTCCTTTTGCATCTTTTAAAATTTTTGATAGCTTAAAGTTTGTTTTGTCTGATATTAAGAGTGCAACTCCTGCCTTCTTTTGTGATCCATTTGCTTGGAAACTCATTTTCCATCCTTTAACCTTGAGTCTGTGTGCATCCCTTGTAGTGACATGAGTCTCCTGGATGCAGCAAATAATGGGGTCATGGTTTCTTATCCAGTCTGCCATTCTGTGTCTTTTCAGTGGTGCATTTGGTCCATTCACATTCAGGCTGATTATTGGAATGTGATTGCTTATCCCTGTCATGAGGTTCTTATAAAGTTTTTTCTTTGTTTGCTTGTTTTCTTTTGGCTTTGGGGTTAGTGTATGCATGTATTTTCAAGTTTCTTGTTGCACTGTATTCTCTGTTGATTCTGTGCTCTGCTGTTCTCTTGGGAAGTGTGTGGTGATTCTTTTTTTTTCCCTTTCTTTCTTTCTTTTGTCCTTAGTACCTTTTTAAGTGTCTCCTATAGAGCTAGTCTGGAAGCTGCATAATCTCTTAGGGATTGGATGTCTGGGAAGGATTTTAGTTCTCCATCACCTATGAAGCTGGGCTTGGTTGATAGGAAACTCTTGGTTTAAATTGCTTATCTTTGAGGACTTTGAATATAGGGCTCCAGTCCCTTCTTGCTTGTAGTGTTTCTGCTGATAGGTGTGTTGCTATTCTGATTGGTTTTCCCTGGTAGGTAATCTGACCTTTCTCTCTTGCTGCCTTTAGGAATTTTTCTTTTGTGCCTACTTTGTGTAGGCCAATTACTACATGTCTAGGGGTTGGTCTTCTCATTTGATGTGTTGAGGGGGTTCTCTGTATCTCTTGTGCTTAGCTGGTCACATCTTTGGTGAGATGGGGAAAATTTTCTTGGATTACCTCCTGGGATACTTGTTCCAAGTTGTTCTCATTTTCTCTTTCTTCTTCTGGGATGCCAGTCAGGCATAGGTTCAGCCTCTTGAAATAATCATATATCTCTTGTAGGCTTTGTTCCTTCTTTCTGAGTCTTTTTTCTATGTTTTTTACAGTTCAGGTTAATTCCATGTTCTGGTCTTCAAGTTCTGAGATTCTTTCTTCAGCTAGATTTTTTTTTTTTTTTTTTTTGAGTT
>NW_007232373.1:67242-77089 GCF_000164805.1 Carlito syrichta
CTGCTGGGCTCCAGCGATCCTTCTGCCTCAGCCTTCCAAGTAGCTAGAACTACAGGCATGTGCCACCATGCCTGGCTAATTTTAGATTTTATTGTAGAGATGAGATCTCACCAAGTTGCCCAGGCAGGTCTCGAACCCGCGAGCTCAGGCAGTCCTACAGGCTGAGCCACCGAGCCTGGCCTCTTCAGCTAGATTAATTCTGCTTTCCATGCTTATCATCTTGTTACTTATTTCCTGGATGAAGTTTTTTTATTGCCACGATCTCTGTTACAAGTTCTTTCAGTGTTGCGTCTTGTCTTTCTTGAGTCTTACTCACTCTTTCCGACCATTCCTTTATCCCTATCATATTCTGGGGCCAGGTGACTTCCAGTGTTTGGGCACAAAGGTCTGATTTCTCAGGAGTTTTGTCTTTGGTAGACTTGGAATTGCCTGAGATCTTCCTTTGACTTTTCCTCATTTGTGACAGATCTCTTGTTTTTTTCTTTAGTTCTGTTATTCAGTGTCAATGAGAGAGGTTTTCCCTTCTTATATTTGCTCAGTCCTCTATTCTTCCCTGATCCAGGCTCTATTTGTTCTATTTTGAAATAGGATGGTGGATGGGAAGCTTTGCTGTCTCTTGTAGTTTTTGAAATCTGAGTTAAGTGGGGGAGGGTACTAGGAGTCAGATGCTACTTGCAACTTAAAATGTTCACTTATTGTGGTTTGTTTTCCCTGAGATCCACTCCGCACCACCACTCTATATGATGATGTAAGGCAGAAACCAACCCACACCACAAAACAATCTGCAATAATAACAAAGTGAGACAAAACAAACTATACAACAACAGAAAAACCCCAAGAAAACTAAACACATACACACATGCCTAGTATGAAGTGACTAGAGAGGAAAGACAAAAAGACTGAAGGGGGGAGGATAGGAAAAAAGAGAAAAGAAAAGAAAAAAAGGGGGAATTCAGGTGGAACCCTCACACATACATTGACACATGCCTTAACTTATAAAAAATGAATATAAAAAGACCCCCAAAGAAGAACAAAAGAGCAAAAACTAGCAGCAAAATCAAAAGACAAATGCTCAATCATTCACTTACACACATAAACAGAGTATGACAAATAAAAGCAGAAAAAAACTGAGTAAGAAAAGAAAAATTTTTGGAGGGGATGTAGGTCAAAACTTCACATACATATTCATGCGCAAAGGAAAAATATTTTTAAAATAGATGAACTAACAGTCAGAAAATTTTTAAAATTAAAAAATAATTGAAAATTAAAAAAAGAAAGAAGAACAAAACAAAAACAAAGACCAAAAAACCTGTCCTCTTGTGGCAGGCTCTGTAGTTTTTCCTCTAATCAGATCTCTCCTGCAGAGCCACCTCTTTCATGCTCTCCTCAAGGAGTGAAGCAGTGAAGAATGAGGGGCAGTGGAGGTAGGTGGGGCTGTAGTCCTCCCCTCCCACTCTCCTATGATTAGGGAGGTCTCTGTTGGGGATGTACAGGATAGTCTCTTTCCCAGGTATGTACTCTCACAAGGTTGCTCCAGCCAGGCCTATCCTGGAATGGGGTTCTCCTATTGCGACTGATGTCCAGACTCTGTCTGGGTTTGTCCCTCTCAATTGTGGCCCAGCTATGTGGGTTTGACTTTCGGAGGATTGCTGGGGAGGAGGGGGTTTGTGTCAGCCCAGACTCACCACTGATCTCTTTGGAGTTCTTCCTTGTTCTTTTCTGGCCACACCCTTTGTCCCAGGGTTGGATCAGGGTAGGGGGTGGGGCGCCTGGAACTCAGCACTCTCAGGTCCCTCTGAAGTTTGTGCTCTCCGAATAGTTCCTCTGGACCACAATCCAGCCCTGAGTAGTTAATTTGCCATTCACAGAGATTGGATCTCTTGGCTGCATCCACAGCCCCTTCCAGTGCCTTGTTAGGTCTCCCTCCTATTTCAGTGGTAAGGGAGCTCCTGGGGCAATAGTTTGTCATGTTGCTTAGGCAACAAGTTGGAGACTGGGGGGAGAGGGGAGCTGGGCAGAGCAATACAAATCTCTGCCTGAAAAATGGCTGCAGTGGGTGGCTCCTCACTAGGCATGTATTCCTCTCTCCGGATTCCCCCAGTGTTCTCTCTCCAAAAATCAAATCCTGTGCTCCAGCAGATCCAGTATGCCAGGTGATGGTGCGCACCGGGTGCCAGGTGCTGGGAATCATCAGGCTTTTCTCAGGTGCCTTGTGCAGGCAGCAGATGTTTCTGCAACGTTCTTAGGAGCTGAGCCCTAATTTCAGGGTAATGGGGGCTTGCAGTTGCCCTCAGAGGGGGGACCTGGGTGCATGCAGCTGAGTATCCCCTCAGATGGACTTTCACGCTCCCACCAGCACCTGCCTATTCATGTGTAGAGTCTTTATTGTCACTTGCCTCCACGGAGATTTCTACAGCCCAACCTGTCGGCTGCCATCTTAAGCTCCTCCTGATCTTTTGCATTTCTGATTGTGTTTATTTGGGCTTTTTCTTGATCTGTCAAGCTAGGGGTCTATCAATCTTGTTTATCTTTTCAAAGAACCAGCTTTTGGTTTCTTTGATTTTTTTGTATTATATTTTTGTCTTCTATGTCCCAAATTTGGGCTTTTATTTTAGTGATATGGATTCTTCTGCTGAAGTTAGGGTTTTGGTGGTCTTGCTTTTTCAGCTTCCTTAGGTGATTTGTTAGACAATTAAGTTGTGGTCTTTCCATTTTCTTCATGTGTGTTCATAGAGATGTGAATTCCCCTCTTAGTACTGATTTCATGTCATCCCAGAGATTTTGGTAAGATATTTCTTCATTTTCATTTGTTTCCAGGTATCTTTTAATCTTTGTTTTGATTTCTGTGTTGACCCAGGAGTTGTTTAGCAACATGCTGTTTAGTGTCAATGTCTTTCTGGGTTTGGGGGGAACTTTGTTGGTGTTGATATTTATTTTTATTCCACTGTGGTCTGGGGAAGTGCATGACAGAATTTCAATCTTATGAAATGTGTTTATGCTTTATGGTCTGAGAAGGTGCATGGCACAATTTCAATCTTATGGAATGTGATTTATGGACAAGGATGTGGTCAATCTTAGAGTATGTTCCATGTGGTGATGAGTAGAATATATATTCCGTGGTTGTTGGGTGGAGTGTTCTGTAGGTATAGTTAAGTCCATTTGGTCAAGCATCACATTGAGGTTCAAGATCGCCTTGTTGACTTTTTGTCTTGATGATCTGTCTAGGGTTTTTAGTGGGGTATTTAAGTCCCAAGCTATGATAGTGTTAGAGTCAATATCTTTCTCAAGTTTACGTAGAAGCTGCTTTATGAAAGTTGGTACCTCTACATTGGTGCATATATGTTTATGATGGATATTTCTTGAAAATGGATTGAACCTCTTATCATTATGTAGTGACCTTTTATATATTTTTAAATTTTTGACAGCTTAAAGGGTATTTTGTCTGATATTAAGATCATGACTCCTGCTTTCTTTTATGTTCGTTTGCCTGAAATTTTGTTTCCCAATCTTTTACTTTGAGTCTGTAAGTATCCTTTCTGGTGAGATGAGTCTCTTGAAGACAACATATTGTTGCATCATGATATTTTATCCAATTTTCCATTCTATATCTTTTCAGCATTTAGTCCATTCACATTGAGGCTAATTATTGAGATGTGAAAGTTTATCTGTGTTATGAGGTTCTTATAGAGTTTGTTGTTACTGCTGTTTGTTTATTTGTTTGTTGTCTTCCCTTTGATTTTTGGGTTAACTTATATATGTTTTTAATCTTTTTCCTGCATTCTTGGGAGAAGGGCATAATCATTCTGTTTTTCCTTTTTTCTTTGTTTTATAGTGTAAGCTCTTAGGAATTAAATGTCTGTGAAGGATTTTAATTCTCCATCACTGATGAAGCTTAGCTTAGCTGGGTAGGTTATTCTTGGTTGAAATTGGTTATCTTTGAGAACTTTGAACATTGGGCTCCAAGATCTCCTAGCCTGAAGTGTTTCTGTAGATAAGTCTCTAATTGGTCTTCTAATTGGTCTTCCTCAGTAGGTAGTCTGACCTTTCTCTCTTATTGCCTTTAGGATTTTTTCTTTTATATCTGTTTTACGTTGGTGAATTACTATGTGTCTAGGACTTGCCTCATCATTTGTTATATTGCAGGGGTTCTTTGAATGTCTTGTGTTTGAAAGGTCACATCACTGATGAGATGAGGAAAGTTTTCTAGGATAATTTCATGGAATGTTTGTTCTAGGGTGGTCTCTGTCTCTCCATCTGCCTCAGGTATTCCAATTAATCTTAGGTTCAGCCTCTTGAAATAATCACTCATCTCTTGGAGGTTTTGTTCTTTTTAAGCTTCTTTTCTGTGTTTTTAATAGTTTGGTTTAGTGCCATATTTTGGTCCTCAAGCTCTGAGATTCTTTCTTCTGCTTGGTTAATTCTGCTTTCCATACTTATCAGTTTGTTATTTATTTCATTCACTGTATTCTTTATTGCTGTTATCTCAGTTATCAATTCCTTCAGTCCTTCCTCTTGTCTCTCCTCATTTCTCTTTATTCTCTCCATTAATATCTTGATATCTGGGTTTGTGGTTTGAGACCATTCATTCTGAGGGCTCTTCATTGTTTAAGTTCTAAAATCTGTATTCTCAGTGGCTGATCTCCCAGGGGTCTGTGTGAAACTCATATTCTTCCTTTGCTTTTTCTTCATTTTGGTAGGTTTTCCTTCCCCCACCCCTTTAAAAAACTTCTTATTTAATTCTGTTGTTCAGTGATGGGGAATAGGTTTTATTTCTGTTTGCTCAATCTCCTATTCTTTCTCTTGTAGGTTCTCTGTTTTTGTTCAATTCTGTAGCTGTACTGGGGGTGGGGGCCTGTGTTTTTCTTAGTTTTGAGATTTAACTTGGGGGAGCTGTAATTCAGAAGCTATCTGTAGATCCCAGTATCTGCTGACAGTTGTATGGGCCCCCTAGAACCCACTTCCCACTGCCTTACAATTGGTCCATGCAGTGCCCCCTGAAAGCAAAATGAAATAAGAGAAAAGAATAGAAAAAGGAAGAAAGAAGACAAAAGGAAGGTAGAGAGAGAAGAAGAGAGAAAATAGACAGGCATACAAACTAATGAATAAACAGAGAAACGAACAAAGACAGAAAAAACAAAAAAGACAAAAACATAAAGACAGTCATACAAACACCCCCCCCATTGGTGTGCTCTCCCTCAAAAATACCCTTACACAAACAGAAAATCTGAATAAAAACATTAAAATAAGAGAAACAAAGCAAGTACAAAAACATAAACAAAAATAGAAGGAAAGAGAGAAGGGATAAAAGCAAAACCTAAAACAAAAAATGAACAAGAAAAAAAAACTTGATCTGTGGCCGTTTCTGTAACTCCAGGTTCCTTTCACAGTCTCCACCTTAGGGAGCAATTCAGTCTCCAGTCCCTCCCCTCTGCTCTCAGTGCAGGCTGGTAGGTTTGCTCACAGCATGGGTCAGATGCCCCACAGACTACTGCAGGAAGAGGATGGATCAGATTCTGACTCAACCTACTCGTTGCTGCTGCTGTCAAGTCTCCCACTCAGATCTCACGTGTCTGTGCCTGTTTCAGCATGGGAGAGGGGTGTCTGTCTCTCTAAGTATGATGAGAGGAAAGCCTCTGGGTCCCAAGATGGAGGCTGGGTGGAGCTAGGCAGGCAATGCAGGCCTCTGCCCTGTTCTAGGACTGAGAAGATGGCACCTGTTGGCATCTCATCACTGGCACGTTGGAGCTTTATTCCTGATTTCCACGACCTGTCTTCTTCACAGCTCAAGCCCAGTCTGCTGCTGCAGGTGATGGTATAGGCCAGGTGCCAGGTGGTGAGGGCTGACTGCTTTCTGCCTCCTCCTCTCAAGAGAGCTCTGAGAATGGCAGACAATCCTGCTCACCTGGGTCTTCAATCTCAGGGCAGTGGTGGGTTGCAGTCACCTCCAGAGGAAAGCCTTGGGTGCATGAACCCAAGTCTCTCCTCTGATGAACTTTCACTCACCCACTGGCACATATCCACTCACTCGTAGTCTTTATGGACACTGGCTTTTGTGGAGAATCACATTCTGACCTGTTCCATCGCCATCTTCGCCATGTTTTATTTATTTAATTTTCATACACAATAAAAAGCACACATTTAAAGGGTCTATTTTGATGAGTTTTGATAAATGTGTGCCCCACGAAACTCCCATCCTTATCAAAATATCTTTCCATTTCTATCATCCTAGAAAGTCCTGAAATTTGCTTGATAGTCACTAGACTCCTCCCTTTTACCCAGGCACCCACTACCCTCAATTTTTATCACCATAAATTAGTTTTGTTTGCTCTAGAGCTGTATATAAATTAAATACTGGCTTCTTTTATTCAAATTAATGTCTGGGAGCTTATGGTGTTATATGTACAAACAATGTGTTCATTTTTATATATGAGTAGGATACTACAAGCTGTTTATCCATTTATCTGCTGATTGACATTTGGATTGTTCCCAGTCTAGGACCATTATAACAATCCTACTGTGAGACTGTGTGTACAGATCTTTTTGTTTTAATAAATCTTTTTATTTTGAGACATGTTAGGATTATGTGCAATTATAAAATCTAATATGGAAAGATTCCATGTATCCTTTATTCAGTTTTCTCTATTGATAATAAAATTACAGGACAGTATTACTACCAGGAAATTGACATTGATATAATCTACTGATCTCATTAAGATTTATCTGTTTTACAAATACTCGTATGTGTATATGTGTGTTGGTATATGTGTGTGTGTCTGTGTCTCTGTGTGTGACTACTATTTCTATTCTAGGCAGTTTTGTCCCATGTGTAGTTTTGTGTAGCCACTATCCTTGTCAGAAACAGAGTAGTTCTATCACCACAAGGATCCCTTTTTGTAGCCACACATATTTTCTCTATCCCTAACCCCTGAAAACTGCGAATATGTTCTCTACTTCTATAACCTTAACACTCCAAAATCATGTAAATAGAATCATAAAGCATGCAACTTTAAACTGACATTTTTCCCTCAGCATCCTTCCCTTGAAATTTATCTAAGTTGTGTGCATTTCAGTGGTCCTTCTTTCTTGTTGAAAATTGTTTCCAGTTGTTGGTTATTGCTAATAAATCTTTCATGATTTTTGTGTGAACATGGTTTCCTTTCTTTGGCATAAATCCCCAAGATCATAATAGTTGGGCTATAGGCTAATAGTGTGCTTAGTTTTATATGAAACTGCCAAACTGTTTTCCAGAATGATTGTACCATTTTACATTCCCAGCATCAGTGTACAAGCGATCCAGCTTCTTAGCATCTTCATCAGCATTTGTTCACTGTTTTTTATTTTAGCTCTTCTTATAAGTAGGTAGTGGTAGCTCATTGTAGTTCTAATTTGTTTTCTTGTTCGTTACTGATGCTGAACAACTTATTTGCCATCTGTCTATCTCTTTTGGGGAAATATCTCTCTTTATGTCTGGATGGTCTGTTTCTTTACTGTTGAGTTATGAGAATTCCTAATATAGTCTGGGTACTAGTCCTTTATTGGATATGAGATTTGCAGATATTTTCTTCTAGTCTGCAGCTTGTCTTTTTATTCTCTTATAAGGGTCTTTTACAGAGAAAAAGCTTTTAATATTGATCAGGTCTATTTGAGTTAATTTTATGTAGATTGGCGAGGCTTTAGTCAAGATTTTTTGTTTCATTTTGTTTTGCTTTTGGCCTAAAGATGTCCAGTTGCCCTAGTACCATTTTTTGAAATAACTAACTTTCCTCCACTGAATTTCATTTGCATCTTTGTCAAAAACCATTGATCATATTTTGTGGGTCTATTTCTCAATTCTGGGTTTTCTTTTATTGATCCATTTTCTACTTCTCCAAAAATATCATACTGTCTTGATTATTGTAGCTAACAATATAAACCGCATTATCAGGTAGACCAATTTCTTCCCCACTTTAGTCTTCTTTATCAAGATTATTTTAGCTCTTCCAGAACTTTTCTTCCCATATAAATTTTAAAATGAACTTATCTATATCTATAAAGCTAAGATTTTTATAGGAATTACATTAAACCTATACATCAATTTGGGTGGAATTAATATCTTTACTATGTTGAGTTTTCCAATCCATGAGTGAGGTATATATCCTCCTTTATTTACATCTTTGTTTTATTTTATCAGCATTTTGCAATTTTTGGCACAAGATCCCATGCATGTTTTAGAAGTGATTCTAAATAGTATAATGTTTTAAATTTTTATTTCTGCATGTTTATTTTTAATACATAGAGATGTGATGGATTTTTGTGGGTTGATCTTTTGTCCTGCAACTTTGCAAGACTCACTTATTAGTTATAAGAGATGTTTTTGTAGATTGCTTAGGGATGTTCTACATAGATCATCGTGTTATTTGCAAATAGGGATGGGTTTACTTTTTCCTTCCCAGTCTGAATATCCTTTATTTCTTTTTCTTGCCTTATTCCAATGGCTAGGACTGAGATTTTTTTTTTAATCATAAATGAATTTGGGTTTTGTTAGCTGCTTTTTATATATCAAATGATATGATTTTTCATCACTAGCCTGTTGATATGGTGGATTTCTTTGGTTAATTTTCAAATGTTGAACCACCATTGCATATATGGAACAAATACTATGTAGTAACAATATGTAATTCTTCTTCTATATTGCTGAATTTGAATTTGTTAATATTTTGTTGAGAATTTCTGGACTGATGTTCATGGGAGATATTTATTTGTGGTTTTCCTTTTTTGTACTGCCATTGTCTTGTTTAGTATCAGTATAATACTAGCCTCCTAAAATCAGTTGCAAAACATTCCTTTTACTTCTGTTTTCTGACGATTGTATAAAGTTGGTGTTAATTTTTCTTAAATGTGTGGCATAATTCTTTTGTGAAACTGCCTAGACTCAGATATTTCTCTTTGGGAAGCTTTTTGATTATGAATTCAATTTCTTTATTGCTATCAAATGTGCAATTTTTTGTGCACATACATTTTATTTTGGGTAAATACCTACAGGTTGAAAATTCTGTGTCATTAGGTCAGTGGATGTTAAACCTTATTTTAAAAATACCAAACTCTAGTTACTCATGGTTTCCGACTGCATGAGGAAATCCAAAAGCTTAATCTCTCCAAGTCACTGCAGGAACACTCAACAGTGACTAGAAAATCAAAATTTCATCTGAGAGGGGAAAACTAATCAGACTGTATCAGTCAGGATATACTAGACTTTGCTGCCATAACAAATGACCCTTAAAACTAAGTAGTTTAAAATAAGATTAATTCTCACCCAGGTTCTGTGTTTACTGAGGGTTGACTGGAGGGCTCTTCCCATGGTGTTACCATCCTTTCTACAAGGTGCAGGGAGATAGAGAGACCACTTACTGGAACAATAGTGGTCACCGTGACAGAAAATAATGTTGTAAAGTGTGCAGTGGCTCTTAAAACTTCTGTCCTAAAGTTACATGCTATGCGTTTCTCACATTTTATTTTTTAACTTTTAAATTTTTTATTTTAAAATTGTGAGGTACAATTCAGGGTTAGGTATACAAATATTCATTGTGCAGTTACCCCTGTTGATGAGTTGTGGTTTCTCACATTTTAATGGCAAAAGCAAGTCACCCTTAACTTCACATGAACAGGAAGTACAATGCCACTAAGTGCATAAAAAGAGAGAACCAATATATCTGTAAACAGCAAATAAAAACACTAAAAAGGTTTTTCATTTGATAGAGGAATAATGGAAACTTGACCAAAAAGGTAAGAGGGTTTTTTTTTTTGAGTTGGAGTCTCACTCTGTCGCCCAGACTGGAGTGCAGTGGCCGCTCCCGGCCACCGCAGCCTC
>NW_007232373.1:77223-94625 GCF_000164805.1 Carlito syrichta
AGCCACCGAGCCCAGCTGGTAAGAGGGTTTTTTTAAGGAGATGCAACTAGAATCCCCACATTCTAGAGTTACTTTTTTTTTTTTTTTTTTTTGAGTTGGAGTATCACTGGCACCCAGGTCAGAGTGCAGTGGCACGCTTATGGCCACCATAGCCTCAACCTGCTAGGTTCAGGCAATCCTTCCATCTCAGTATTCCAGGTAACTAGAACCCCAGGCATGTGCCACCATGTCTGGTTGATTTTTTGATTTATTGTAGAGATGAGTTTTCACCATGTTGCTCAAGCTGGTCTTAAACTCCTGAACTCAGGCAATTCTCTAGCCTCTGCCTCCCAAAGTGCTGGGATTACAGGTGTGAGTCACTGCGTACAGCCTCTAGAATTAAATTTTTTAAGTGCTTTGCAAATTAAAAAATTTGGCAGACAGTTTGAAAGGATAATAGTGTCTTCTGAAAACTAAATTAGATCCGTGGAAGATTAAGTGTAAGGATTATTTCACAACACAAAACAAAATTACAAAGGAACAAAAATTTAGTGTGAAAAATATGAGACAGAAGATAGTTTCATGACACTTCACTTGCAAAAAAAAAAAAAAAAATTCCAGGAGAAGAAAAGCAGATAAACAACAATAATTAAAAAGAAAAAAAGAAAGAACATTTATTTGAGATAAAGAAAGACTTGAAACTTATATTTTAAAAATTTGACCTAACTCCAGTCAGGATGGCCATCATCGATAACTCAAAAAATAACAGATGCTGGAGAGGACGTGGGGAAAAGGGAACACTTCTACATTGTTGATGGGAATGTAAACTAAAACAATCTCTGTGGAAAACAGTTTGGCGATTCCTAAAAGATCTAAAAATCGATCTTCCATACAACCACACAATTCTCCTACTGGGAATATACCCAGAGGAACTCAAATCACTCTAAGAAAAAGATACCTGCACATTCATATTTATTGTAGCATTATTCATAATAGCAAAAACATGGAACCAACCTTGCTGCTCATGAAAAATGGACTGTATTTAAAAATGTGGTACATATACATGATGGAATATTATGCAGCCACAAAGAAGGACAAAATTATAAACTTCACAGCAAATTGGACGGACTTAGGGTCTAAATACTGAGTGATCTATCATAGAAACACAGAAAGAACTGAGTATCACATGTTCTCACTCATAAGTGGACCTTGAACAATTATCGTAATACTATAAGAAAGGGATTGGCAGTAGTAAGAAACTACCAGGGGAGGGCGGAGGCAGGATTGGCAGTAGGGAAACTGCCCACAGAGGGTGGGGTGTACCTCATCAACAAGGGTACCTGCATAATTAACATTTGTATACCGAATCCTGAATTGTACCCCACATCCTTAAAATTAAAAATAAAAAAAAAAGTCAAACTGTTTTTAAAGTTGTGCCGTATTACACTTCCAAGAGCAATGTGAGTTTCAGTTGCTCCTTACTAATCTTTGGTATTGTCAGTTTGCTTACTTTTAGTCATTCTAGTTGATAGAAAGTGGTATCTAATTGTGATTTTAATATTTGCTACCCTAATAATTAATGGAAGTGGATGTATTTTTATGTACTTTTTGACCATTCTCACAAGTTTTTCTGTGAATATCTGTTTAATCTTTTCCCAGTTAGTTTGCTTGAATTTACATTTGTTTTAATCAGTAGTTTGACTTTTTATTGAGTTGTAAGATCTCTTCATATATTCTGGATACAAAACCTGTGTGAGTTAAACATATTTCAAATATATGCTCCAAATTTCTGACTTTCCTTTGCATTTTCTTAATGGCATTCTTTGAAAAGTGAAAGTTTTAAATTTGGATAAATTCAAATTTCTTATTTTTTATTGTGTCTGTGCTTTTGTGTTCTCATTTAAAATTCAATTCCAATAAATATAAATTATGTTTATTATAAATTAATGAATCCAATAATCCTACTTCATGGTGGCAAAATTTTTCTCCTATATTCTCTTCTAAAAATTTTAAGATTTATGTTTTAGACTCTGATTAACTTTGAATAGAGTCTTGTATTGTGTAAGGTTGAAGTTCATTATTTTCCAAAAAGATGTCCAGTTTGATTTAGCATCATTTTTTGAGATCACTGTTCATTTCTTTTTGAATCACCATACTACATTTGTCAAATATCAATTGACCACATATATATGGATGTATTTCTGAGCTCTATTCTGTTCCACCAATATATGTGCCTATTCTTATGCAAATACTACCCTGATTTGATTATTGTAGTTGTACAATATTCTTGAAATCAATTAGTATCAGTTCTCCAATTTTTTAAATTATTTCTCAAAACTATTTTGACTTATTCTGGGTGAATTTTCATTTTTTGTACAATCTTTGCTTTGCACAGCAGTATGAGACTGTAAAAATGCCCGTACAAGCTGAAACCAGGCAATTGTAAAAATCAACGAGAAATTTGATGTATTACCTTCAAATTTTTTAATCCAAATATTAAAAACTCTCTTACTGTTTAAAGTTATGAATGTGTAGGAAAATGGGAAAAAGAGTACAAATAGTATTTATTTAGCATACTGAAGTTGCAAACATTAGAAACTTCAGACTTCAAGTTTTTTATTTTCTTGAAAAAAAAAGCATCAAGTGTAGTTTGAATACTGCTTGCCTTCTTAC
Source organism: Carlito syrichta (assembly GCF_000164805.1). NCBI lineage: Eukaryota > Metazoa > Chordata > Mammalia > Primates > Tarsiidae > Carlito > Carlito syrichta. Next base: position 79,876 of record NW_007232373.1, read on the forward strand.
TATTATATGACCTATGATACAGAGCGAGCATTTTCTCTACATAGTAACTGATTGTCATACTTTTTAAATTTATTTTAAAGATGTGGGGTACAATTCAGGGTTAGGTCTACAAATGCTCATTATTGCAGTTATCCTTGTTGATGAGGTATGCCCCCCTTCCCCAACAGGCTCCCCCAACTGCCAATCCGCCCCCACCCCCCCCAGTTTTCCACTACTGCCAATTCCCTTCTTACAGTATTATGACAATTGTTCAAGATCCACTTATGAGTGAGAACATATGGTACTCTGTTCCTTGCTTCTTTTGTTTTCTTTCCTTTTTTGAGTTGCATTCTCACTCCGTTACCCAGGCTGGAGTGCAGTGGCATGCTCATGAGATCCTTCTGCCTCAGTCTTTCAAGCAGCCGGAACCACAGGTGTGTGCCAATTTTTTTTTCTTTTTTTCTTTTTACTGTAGAGACAAGGTCTTGCCAAGTTGCCCGGGCTGGCCTCTAACCCCCAGGCTCAGGCAATTCACTCCCCTCAGCCTCCCATAGTGCTGGGAATACAGGCTGAGCCACCAAGCCTGGCCTATAGTCCTTTCTAAGTTTGAATAGACTTCCAGTGTTTTATCCTTTGTGTCTTCAATGTCAGGACATATCTTTGAGTGTTCCTTTATGGGGAAGTTTTTGGTAAGCATGACTTCTGGGACATCTTCATCCTTTCATCACACCCCCTTTTTTCATGTAAGCTGACAGCTGTGCATCACGAAGTTCCTCTGATTATATAACCAGAGTTTCTCCAATGATGGCAGGGTCAATATTCCCTTGGTCAGCTATTTCTTCTGTAATTTCATTTACATTTGATTCAAATTTTACTTCCAGTGTAATCACTTTTCATTTATTTGCTGCTTTTTCATTTTTGTTGTCCAGTTCTCTCTTTCAGTTCATTTATGTGAAATTTCTTATGGATATATCAGTGGGGGACAAGGAGATATCAACAAGTACATGGTTTGCTATTGGTGCATGAATTGAATAACAGATATACAGTGACCAATTACCAATGAACTTTGGAAAGAGTGATGTAATTAGTTGCTGATCATGATGCACATCTCTCTTTCATATATGAATTACAGACTGAAGGGATGGCATCAAAGTTTGTACTTTAGGCAATTACTTACAGTTAGTCTTCCATGAGAACTGGAATTGGAACCATGTCATTGAGGAACTGGTGTTTTTATCTAAGCTATGGTAACTGAACCTTATCCATGTTGGAAATGCACAAAGTAAAGACTACTTATGTGTGTGCATGTGTGTGTGTGTGTGTGTGTGTGTGTGAGTGTATATATGTTTATAATGGGATGTCAAGATGTGTAATCATTGCTATGGAGTAAAATGAAGAGGGAATGGAGATAATGAATGTGAATTGGTAATATTATTTTACATAAAGTAATTGTGGAAGCACTCCTGATGAGCTGACCTTTGAGCAAAATACAAAATAAAGCATTGCTAAGATGGAGGGAAGAGGACATTGTATGGAAAGAAGAGCAAATGCACGCCCCAAAGGCAGGAATGAGTTTGGAGTGTCCACAGAGCAGAATGTGAGAGCAGTGCAGTGAGAGCAGGGTAAGCAAGTGGGAGGGAATTAGAAGATGAGCCAGAGAAGCATGGAGAGGACAGATCATGTAAGACCTTGCAGGCTGTGGTAAAGAGTTTGAGTTTTATACTTTGTGTAATGGAAAACCACCAGAAAGTTTTAATCAGAGGGGTGATATAATTTGATTTGTATTTTTATAAGATCATTCTGGAACTTGAGCTAAAAATTGACTATAGAGCAGCTATCGTGGAAACAAAACCAGTTGGGAGACTTTTGTAGCAGTTCAGGTGAGAGATGATGATCCTTTAGACCAGGGCTTTAACAATGGAGTTGGAAGAAGAGGCTAGCTTCAGGATATATCTTGAAGGCAGACCTTGCTGGTAGATTGGATTTGGGACATGAGGAAAAGAGAGGAATAAAGATCATTTCTAAGTTTCTGGCTAGGACAGCTAAGGGATGATAGTATTGTATACAAAGATTGGGAAGATAGGGAATTAGCAGCTGGGAAGGGAGGATTAAAAGTTCTCTATTATATGTGTTAAGTTGAAAAGCCTATTATCGCCTATTCTAGAGCTCAGGGAAGAAGTGGGGGGCTAGAGATACAAATTTGGGAAGCATCGATGTATAGATGCCATTTAAAACACCAAATGGGTTGAGATCATATAGGGAGTTACTAAACAGGGAACAGGAAGGGATTAAGGATTGTACCAGGTGGCACCCCACACTGTGAGGTAAGATAGAAAGAGGAATTTCTGTAGAAGAGATAACAAAATAGTGCAGTGAGGTGAAGGGAAGCATAGTGCCCAGAATCCAAATTTGGGGAGTTTTGAGAAAGAGGAAGTTATCAGCTTTGGTCAAAATGCTCCTAAGAGGTCAAGGAATGTGGACTAATTAACCATTGAATTTAGTAGTATTAAGATCACGTGGGACCAAGACAAGGGATGTTTTGGTGGAATAATAGGACCTAATGCCCAAATGGAATGCGCTGAGGTCAGGCAGAGACAGCAAATACAAACTGCCTCTTCCATGAGAATTGCTATAAGGTGGAAGAAAGAAAGCAGGATACTATTTAGTGCAAGACAGACTTAAGGGGAGGTTATATTGTATGTGTTTTTTTCTTTTTAGGATATGTTTGTATGAGGGAAACTCCCCCAAAACCCAGAATGTATTTATTTTAAAATTGTGTATTTATTCCTCCATATTTAAACTTCAATCACCTTCAAAGTACTCTTTGTTTGATGCAATATTCCTATTGAGATGTTTTTTTCACTGCTCAAGACAGGTTTTGAACTCATCATTTTTTATGCCTTTTAGTGCTTCTACCATTTTTTGTTTCACCTCTTCCACATTGGCAAAACTTTTCCTTTTGAGGAAATTTTTATCCAAGGAAACAAACAAAAAAAGTTGCCCAGGGTGAGATAAGGCGAATAGAGAGGATGAGGAGTAGGGCCTCATACTTTTTTTGGTCAAAAACTGTTGAACATGCAGTGCAGTGTTGGCAAGTTTTTCATGTAAATCATCCATCATGAAATGGATAAACATGTTGAAAGAATCTCCAAAAAAAATTCACTGAAGCTGAATGCAGCCTCTCACAACAACACTAGCTGGTTCACTGATGCAAATGGGTTCCTAGAACACTTAGCTTGTGGGGGATGCCTGTACCACATGAGGCCTACCATCCAAAAAATAATTCTATTTTTGGGGGGGAGTGACCCTGGCATATGTATGAATTTAGTTGCCACAAGTTAGGTAGAACACCAGACCCCCAATAACATGGTTAAAATTTCAGTTACCACAGCAAAATAACTGTAATTGCAGTAAAGTATAAATTTTGCAGCTTGTTACCTCTCCATTCCACATATCACTATAAAATAACAAGTGTGCAACTTGATCAGTGACCAATCACATCACTCCTTTCACTGCACATGCTACTCAGCTCATGCACAGACAGCAAAACATGTTGTGTTGCTTGTCTCTTAGTGACATGACCATTTAATTGAGCTGCTTTTTGTTTGTTTTTTGTGTTTTTGAGTTGGAGTCTCACTCTTGTTGCCCACACTGGAGTGCAATGGCATGCTCACGGCTACTGTAGCCTTGACCTGCTGGGCTCAGATGATCCTTGTGGTTTAGCCTTCCAAGTAGCTGGAACTACAGACACACACCACCATGCACAGCTATAATTGAGCTTTTAAAGTATTACTCTGGGGCTTTAATGCTCCAGATTACCCACGAATTTCTTGGGCACTTAAGTGAAAATGTTAACATTTGCATTTTTACTATCAAACACAACTTCAGTAATCCAGCCAGTAGACCGTAGAATTATTTCAACTTCTAAATCTGAGGTGGACCATCATACAAAGTATTGAACTAGAGATCATTCCATTTATTTAACTAAGTTTTGAAAAAAATAAGATATGAAGTGTGCAGTTGAAAACATGCATGCATCCTTGGAGGAATTAATAGTGGGTAACATTCATGCAGTGTGAGAAGATGTTTTACCTCACTATACAACTAACTTTGCAGGATTTGAATTGATTATATGTGGAGTTCCAGAAGAAAGAGCTGACCTGCTGACACTGCTGACATTCGATAGACTCTAGGTAGGCAGCCAGAGGATCCTAGTGAAGGCAAACACACCTACACAAATGGGAAAAATGACTGTGATTAAAAAATATGAAGCTGTCCTGTAAGAAGTGATGCCAGCAACAAACTTCAAATGAGAGGAACTCTTGGAGGCATTTCACGACTTTGAAAATACAAAGCATAAAACATTGGAGGCTGATCCAAACTTAGAAACAAGTATGATAATTCATCAAGGCACAGAAAAGATTCTTGCTCTGTATTGTAAGTTATGTGATAAGAAGGCAAATTTGAAGTGTGGTGCAAACGACTCTTAACAACATTTTTACAAAGAAATAATACTTTAATTCTCAATGTTTCTAATGTTTAAAACTAAGTATACTAAGTAAATATTGGTTTTACTATGTTTTTCTCTTCCCTATGCATTTATAACCAATGATAAGAGCATAGTTTAATGTTTTAATAAAATTTTTACAAGTCACAGAACATTTATATTTTTCCTATTAATTACTTAAATTGCTTTATATGACTTCAGTTTGCACAGTCCTTGTTATGGTCCCCCAGTACCATGCCAAGCAAGAACTGCATATATTTATACAATGTGATGGTTAATTGTGTGTGTCAACTTGACTAAGCCATGGGGCTCAGATATTTGGCTGAACGTTATTCTGAATGTTTCTGTGAACAAATTTTTTGAATGCAATTAACATTTAAATCAGTAAATTTTGAGTCAAGTAGATTACTTCCATAATGTGAATGGACCTCTTCCAGTCAGTTGAAGGCCTTAATTGAACAAAAACTGACCTCCCCTAAGTAAGAAGGAATTCTGACAATTCTGTGAGCAGACTGCCTTATAAGTCTTCCTAGTGCCTACTTCATCAGATTTGGGACTCACCAAAGTTTTGCAATCACATGATCCAATTCCTTAAAAGAACCGAGAAACCTCTTTCTCTCCTACACACGTGCACACGTGTATACGTATATATACATGTGTATGTGTCAGTATGAGTACATTCTGTTGATTCTGTTCTGCAGAACACTAACACATATATGTGTATTATGTATATATATATATTTTTTCTCTCTATATATGTATATATTTATGTTTATATTTTTGAATGAAAACTTACTGGAGGGAAGGAATTTACATTGCTTATTGTTGTGTACTTCAGATGTAGAATACTCTATCTGGGCATACTCAACAAATACTTGTTAAAAATATAAATTTTATCAATTGGAATAACAAAGTTAGTTTCTAATCCCTTCACACCAATTAGCTCATTTGATTTTTTCAAGAATGCAAGGTCTTGTTGTACTGGACTTCCAAAGACCCCAAAAGGGTAGGCACTGTGTTGAGAGGCCAAAGAAATAACCCGGAGTCAATGGACAAGACACACATGGGCTTTATTTGGGAACTTACAGGGAAGGTTGTCCAGGAACAGCCAGCGGGACAGTAAGAAACCACTCATAACTGTAAAAGGCACACAGTTTTACAGCATTTTCCAGAGGGCAGAGTTTAGGGTATAGTCCCTCACACGCAAAGGGTAGGGTTTCTAGTGTACAGGGGCAGTGTATGAAGGCACTTACGCATATGTCACATATAAACAAAATGGCTTCAAATTCTCTCTAGAAGTAGGATTTTTAGTACTATAATGAACCAAAGGTTATGGGCATTGATCTAGACGTGCCTGATTCAGTTTGAACAAGCCAGGTGGTGGGGAGCTGACTGCCTTAAGGAAGTATGCATGAGAACATTCAGTATGCACAGATGCAAGATATGGTCAGCAGGTATGGAGAACACTTTAACCATGGCCTCAGCCTGACCTGCGTGCCTAAGATGGAGCCTGAGGGGAAGGGGGCAACCTGGATTGGCCACCCTGAGGAACCCTTCCAGGGTGTAACTCTTTGCTAGGGGCCGTATCCAGGGTGTGCTCATATCAGAGTGTGTGTTGCCTTACAGGTCTATAAATAGGAATCATCACTGTTTTTAGAGAAGAAATATAGACTCTGAACTAAAATAGTTTTTGTGTGTGTGTTAGAACTAGGTTTCTTGACTCGTATCCATGTTTTGTTGATTGTATCCTGCCTGATGTTCTGGTAGCACTCCTGAAAAACAAAAGGGTAATAGAAGTGTTGGTTTTTCCCATGTTTGTTTTGTTTTGGTTTTGATAAGAACCTCTTGGTTTTCTTTGCTTTTTTGGTTTTTTTTTTTGAGCTGAACTAAATCGTGTGGGAAGACTAGCAATATCTGGGCAGGTAGGAGTGGATGCAGCCTCTACCCTGAGAGGACAGTGAGGCTGCAGAAAGGCATTTCCCCTTACACTTACCAGGCAATTGTCCTGAAGATGTGAACCTAGCCAGAAACTATTTCCAGCAGTCTTTACCAAAGCTACTTTTAGAATGCTTTAGAATTTGATTCTATGTACAGGAGTTGTGTTTTTTGTGTGCGATGGGAGAATTTGTGTTGAATATTCTAGTTCCTTCTACATGTCCCCAATTCCAAAGGTTCTTCTGTTTTCTCCTCAGCTGAAAGAATAGCCTCATAATGATCAGTGGAGGAATACTAATATTTGTTGAAGCAGGTGCTAATCAGCCACACTGAGTGAAAACAAACTGAGTCTAAAAACATGAGTTTGGTCTAAAGTTTCTTGTGCCATTTCCTTCATGTTGGCTCTGCTGAAGGGCAGCGGGTGTTCAAAGCTGTCCCTCTCAGTTTAAAACTCATCTGACAATAATGAATCATGTCCGTTCAGAAAGGCATTAAGTGCTGGGGACAAGGCACGAAGTGCTTGCATTCAACATTGAAGAATGAATTGCAATCTTACAGGATAATTTTCACTTATCATTTTTAACTTGAAAAATTGGTTTAAAAGTACAATCTGAGTTTAATTCTATTTTTTCCTCATTGTGTCTGAAGAACAAATGTTTTCTTTCATTCTTCTCCTTGGTAGTACTAAAGTTATTTACTTAAGCATATAGATCATATATCATTCTCTCTTCACTTACCAAAAACATAGCAATTGTACCAATAGTATAATAGATGTTGAAGTAAGGCAGACAGTGATACAAAATGGAAAAGAAATAAAAATAAAACAGAATGCAATGAAGTATGGCTAACATTATACAAGAAGAAAAATACAAATGGCTTTCTCATAACCAAATAAAATATATTCATGAACTTAATAAATATCCTCTTGATTTATGGTGGCTTTATTTTTTTTAATTTTTCTAAAATTAAAAAAAAAATTTGTTTTAGAGTTGTGAGGTACATGTGAGGATTTACTCCATAAGTAAATTGCATGCAGGTGAGGTTTGGACTTCCCGTAGGCCCTCTCTCCCTCTACTAGTGAACCTGGTACTCAGTGTGTTGAAGAGGCTTTCTTTTTATTATAGAATAATTAAAAATAATTCACAATTTATTGAGTGCTTACTTTATGCCAGGCTCTGATCTCAGTACTATTCATGAAATAACTCCCAGCCCACACAACAACCTTGTGAAGTAAGTACCAGATCAATCCCCATTTTACATGTGAATTATGTGAGGCAATGGAGGAAAAGTAATTTGCTTAAAGTCACACTACTATTGAATAGTGGAACAAGGATTCAAACAGACTGGCAGTGTGGCTATAGACTGAATATTGTTAACTACCAGGCGTTACCACAATTGGCATGATTTTTGCTGTTGCACACTGGTTCTTTTCCTGGTGTTTGTATATGGAAAAAAGTAACCATTTTGAAACTATCGTGCTAAGCAATTTCTGGCTATATTTAATGAAAATTCTAATGTCTAAATCCAATGGATACCGATTTTGATGATTAAATATGATTGTTTAAAATTGTTTGCCAGTCAGTTAATTGTATTATAGCACTTTGAAAAATGTCTTTAAACACCGTGATGGAAGCAAACCATGTATAAAGATTAAAAGGTCAAATAATGATAGATGACCTAAAATAAAAAGGTGCAGATCCTTCTTATCTTTCCTCACATACCCACAGCTTCCCTTCTTCCTCTAGTCTTAAAACGAGGATTCTAGCTCTATTATTTCACACATTCTCCCAGTATACCTACATTAAATTAGTATTAAATGTATCTTCAATGTTTTAGTTTTATGACTGTGCAAATACATTTCACAGTTGGGCCGTGATTCATTTTCTCTTCTTGTTTTTCCTAAATTTTTTTTATTTGCTTAGTTTTCCTTGAATCTATGCCAAGTCTTTTCATACTCTGCAGTAGCTCAATAATTTTTCACATGATCAAACTTGTTAAGTCTATTGTTCTGACTTTTTTTCCTTGCAGGCATTTATTCTAGAATCTTCCATTCTTTGGCTTCTATCTGTACTAATTACTCTTTAGGCTTGGTGAACCATTGTCATTCAGTGCCTTCTCTTTACTGCCAACCTAGGAATGCCTATTGCTTCTTTCTTATTTGGATCCTCTGTTACATAAAGTCCATGTCTATCTCTTCCTTGGTTTATCTCTTTGTTTTGATGGAACACATTCTCTAGTAGTTTTTGAGAAAAAATATATGAGGCAGAAATTTCCTATTACTTTTCACATACAAAAATGGTTCTATTCTATCCTTCCATTTGATTACTAGCTCTGAGGTAAGAAATAATTTGTCTTAAAATTTGACAGCTTGCTCTTTTAACTTTTAACTTCTAATATTTCCTGGAGAAGTCCAAGCCACTTAGACTTGTAATTCTTTATATATGGCCAGTTTTTGCTCTTGGGTTTAGGGTCTTTATTCCTGATTTTGAAATTTCATGATAATGAGCATTGATATATATATTTTTTAATGTGCTGGACACTTGGTGAACCATTTTATGTGATACATATTCTTCATTTTTGAGGTTTGTTTTTTTCTGCTTTTGGTCCGATTACTGTCTCACTGTTTTCTCTTTGAAGCACTCATTTATTCATTCAACAAATTGTTATTATGCCTCTTCTCTATACCAGGCATTGTAATTCTGTGCTAGAGGTTACAATGGAGAACAAAACAATTGGAACCAATTAGTCAGATATTGGGCCTTCTTGATTACACGTTTAATTTTCTAAATTTATTTTTCCCGTAGTGCATCCTTTCACCTACTTTATTCTACTTTCTAAAAGTTTTTCCCTGGTTTTATCTTCTAATTCTATAACTAATTTGTTTTTAATTTCACTTCTGTTATTTTTAATTTCCAGTTACTCTTTCTTATTCTCTGGTTGTTCTCCTTTTACAGCATCTTTTTTTCTCTCTCTGAGAAAATTGATTGTTTTTGTTTTGTTTTTATATTCTCTGTTCTTTGTATGGTCTCTATTTACTCCAAATTCCTTTTGGGTTTGTTGATTTGGGTCTCTTTCATGGAGATGGTTTTCACTAAATGTCTGATGATCCTTGTCTCTGTGTTCACATTTAAGAGTTAAGCACTAACGTACTGGTTAGATACTCTGCCTGCATGTGTGAGTTTATAGTCTAGTAAACTGCTCTAAAGGTCAATTGTGTGGCTAGGAAGTAAAGAGGAGGAGAAAGTGAAGTGAGATTGGGAAATTATTTTTAGGACCAGAATGTAACATGTCTTGTGTGCCAGGGTAAATGGTTTAACTTTTATTATGTAAGTGCTGAGAATATAGATGATGGTCATACTTGAGATTAACCTTTTGCAATCTCTCACTTTAGTCCTAGGATGAAAGTATTCTACCTCTGTTTCATTCTCTCATAAACATTTTTTTCTGACTATGGTTATATTTTACTTTTAGTGACTTAACATTATCCATTGCTTCCACTTGCCATATCCATTGCTAATACAATTTATTTCTTACATTCTGAATAAAGATATAAAGCAATAACTCTAGCCATTTATTCTCTTGCCACGCAGAGAATCAATGAGTTCTAACTGAAATCACTCGTCTCGTTGGTTCCAAGATGAGGCACTCAATCATGTGTATTTTCAGGGAAATATTTTAGTAACTACTCTTTTGCTAAAGTAACATAGTGAGTCTGTTTTCTATAAGACATAAAACTTATATTTGTCCTAAGTAATTCCAAGTAAATAGGTGATAGTATTCAGTTCAATACATTATACAAAATACTTCAGAGCACACCTTTCTTTCCTAAAAAATGGCTGAATTAAAAAAAAAATTATATGGTATAGAATTTGTGCAAATTATTTGGTATGAATGAAGAGGAAATATATTCCTGTTCAATGAATGTGTATACTTACTGTTCAGCTCTGAGGGTGTTTATGTGGTCTCTCAGAGTCTTCTGTAATCCTGAGTTCTTAGATATTTGCCCTGTGATAATACTGCCCCTACTCATAAGCAATGAGATCACTGACTTTAAAGCCAGGAACTGGCATACAACAGCACAAGAGATACCATAGTTCTCCTCACTCACTTGTTAATTCAGCAAATACTTAATGTGTGTATGTTATGAACCAGACACCACTGAGAAAAACCCAAAATTCACATCTTGATAAATCTCTGCAGTGCCTCATATAATGCCAGGCAACATATAGGCAAGAAAAAATATTTGGAATGTGATGATTTATCTGTGCCTGTGAAGAAGCCCAGGGAGGACTTTCCAGCACTTTAGCAGTTAGGTAGAGTGGAATCCTCAGTGAAGCTACCAGTCCAGGAAGAAGTCTTAAAAGTAACATGAATTATGAGCAACTTTTGACAAGAAGGTAAAAACCTAGCTAAGTGACAGTGGGCAGTTGCAAGATTCTAGCTCCTGTTTTCATGGAAGACACACTTACCTGCATTTTGATAACAATGCTATTAGAGAAGCATGTTTTGATCTGAAGAGCTACTTACAGAGCAGGCTCTCCTGCTTTGAGCATTTAAAGCCCTTAGGACAGAAGAAAAACAAGAGAGAAGTTCCTTTGAGTGGCATAGAGAAAAGTAAACACACTAAGTTCATTTTCTCCTTGAGAGAAAAAGTGTGAGAAACCAGGTCTTGAAAGGCTTCACCACCATACATGACTGGTGCTCACTGTTAGCATTACAGTGAACAAGAGGTAACCTTCTGTCATTACAAAGAGGTCAGGAGAATGTTTCATTAAGACAAGTTAGGCAATCAATTGATGCTTATCAATAATGGCTACAGGTTTAAGACTGAGTGCCCATGGGAAATGAGACTAGTGAGAAAAATGGTGGCAGTGGGGTTATGGAAGCCTTGGTTAGGAGCCCAGCTACACGGGGAAGGATGTCATCACAGATCCTGAGGGGGAGGCAGTTCTAACAGCAGGTCAAATGCAAAATCCTGGACCATCTAGGAAGGTCAGAGTCAGTGGAATGTTGGAATGTACAAAATTATAAGTCTTTGTTTCAACTCAGACCAGGCATGACCAAGGGAGTAAGAAACCAAGTTCCTCTTCTAGTTGGAAATACAGCAACTCACAGGTTAGAATAACATAAATCATGGTTGATCCTTCTGATTGTGTTTCAAGTGATCTTCGAGGCTAACTGTTGAATCCCAGAGTGAGAGAGAATTGAGCTGCTGTGGTCTTTGTAGCAGACAGCTAGATCCTGTTAGGAGTCTTAGTTGTAGCATTTGTTTTGGTTTTATCTGTACATGGCATTTGAATTCTGCAAAGCAGTTCACAACCATTAACTTGATGATTCTCCTGACAGACCTCTGACATAAATTGATATAGGTACATAATCACAATTTTTTAGGAGCCAAAAAAATAATTCTACACAGAACTATCAACTAGGTCAGCTCTATTTGTACTACATAATGAATATCACAGAATGGCCAGGTTCCGTGGTTCAGCCCGTAATTCCAGCACTTTGGGAGGCTGAGCCAAGTGGATTGCCTGAGCCCACGGGTTCGAGACCTGCCCGGGCAACTTGGCGAGACCTCTTCTCTACAATAAATAAAAAATTAGCCAGGTGTGGTAGTGTATGCTTGTAGCTCTGGCTACTTGAAAGGCTGAGGCGGAAGGGTCACTGGAGCCGAGCAGGTCAATACTGGAATTGCCATGAACGTGCCACCACACTTCAGCCCGACAGAGTGAAACCCCAACTCAAAAACAAACAAACAAACAAACAAACAAATATCACAGATTGTATACCACTAATACACAGAGGAAGAAACCCAAATACATTCAGTGGTTTATCTGTTTAAAGTACAAAGTGAAATTATATAGGATGATTATTGTTTTTATTTATTTGGTTCTATGTTGAGGTATGGATGACTAACATTTCATCAGAATGTCATCTCTTTTCATTATGTAGCGTTGTCTCTGGGAAGTCGCCACCCAGCAAGGGATTACATTTCTCAGTCCCGGTTGAATCTAGATGGTGTCTTGTGACTATTTCTCACCAATGACTTGTGAGTGGAAACAATGTCATTTCTGGGTCACCAGCTAAGAGTGGGGGTGCCTTATTCCTCCTTCTCCTTTCTTCTGTTGGCTGGGTGTAGGGGATTCCCTCCAAAGCCTATGGGATGATAGAGCCACACAATGGGAGTAGCTTGGGTCCTTGAATGACCACATAGAGAAAAGTCACAGGAAACATCACATTACCAGGTATGACAATTAAGTTCACAAACTCATTCCAGAAAAAGTGCTACATACTTTATTGCTGAATATCACTTTGGTCACTTTTGAAGTACTCCCCTTGGGAAGCTATGTACTGATGCCAGTGCCTCATCTGCCTGTCAAAGTAATTTTGTAACTCATTTTCTGGAATGACCATCAGCACTGTTGTCATATTGCCCTTGATGTCCTGAATGTCATCAACATGTCTTCCTTTCAATATTTCCTGTATCTTTGGGTAAAGAAAAAAATCAACAGGAACAAGATTATGTTAGAAGGGAGGATATTCCAATACAGTTATGTGTTTACTGGATAAAAACTTCCTATGTGAGTTTTTAGCCAGTAAAAACTGGCTGTGTGAGCTGGTGCATTGTTGTGATGCAAGAATTCCTTTGGGACCATTTTTGCACATGCCTTTCTCATGCCAAGATTTTCAGCTAAGATGTTTCTAACTGTTACTCTATTGATGTTTATTTGGTCTGCCATGCTTCTTACAGTCAGCCAGTGATTTTGATGCACAATTTGATGATTTTTTGCAATGTTTTTGTCAGTTTTGCTGGTTACTGGCTGTCTTGACCTCTCTTCATCAGTGACACATTTTGTCCCCTCAGAAAAACGTTTAATCCATTTGTACACTGCCATTTTCTTCGTGGCATTATCCCCATAACTTGGACTAACATGTCCCTCATTTAACTTCCACTGTTGTCAAGTTTAACAAGAAATTTAATGTTTGTTTGTTGCTTTAATTCAAGCTCTGACATTCTCATGATGGCACACAAAAACATGCAACAATAATAATGAACACCACTCAGCAAGACACCACCACATGTTACACGAACACAGTTGTGAGACACTGATATACCAAGGTTATGACTCCTTACCAAGTTGTTTGTACAGTGCTGCCAACATAAGCACACGGTGGCAAGTTTATGAACTTAATTGACAGACCTCGTAGAAAATGAGAAACAGACTTCTATTTTGTTAGGCCACTTGGAGTTTACATTATAGCAGCTAGCATGACCCTAATTCCTTCTACAAATAGGAACCAAAAGGCTTACCAAATTTAGCAAATAAAAACACAGTATGCTCAGTTAAATTTGAATTTTAAGCCAACTGTGGTGGCTCACACCTGTAATCCTAGCAGTTTTGGAGGCTGAGGCAAGAGATTGCTTGAATACAGAAGTTCGAGACTACCCTAGGCAATATAGTAAGACTTTATCTCTACCAAAAAAAAAAAAAAATTAGTTGAATGTGGTGGTGCATGCCTATAGTTCCAGTGATTCAGGAGGCTGAGGTGGAAGGATTGCCTGAGCCCAGGAGTTGAGGCTTTGGTGAGCCACAGTCATGTCATTGCACTTCAGCCTGGGTGGCAGAGTGAGACCCTGACTCAAAATTTTAAAAAATGAATTTTAGGTGAATAGCAAATACTTTTCATATATTAATCATTTGTGTAGGAATAAATTTTAGCACAAGTCTGCTGCAAATATTGCATGCATTATTATACTAAAACATATTCACTATCTAAAGTCCAAGTTTGACTGGGCATTCTATATTTTTTCTGATAACCTTAGAATTATGAATAAGCAAACAAAGAACTGCTGACATAATTTTGTTTAGATAATTTATTGGTTGTATGAAGCATTTTATTTTTGGAGAGATTTGGTTCTGACCAAATGTTTACTTTGATCCTGCCCTTTATGGTGAAATTGCAGTGTCTAAAACCCCAAGACATTTACTGTTGCAGACATTCTTAAGTGAGAATTTGCTAAAGGGCTACTTGTAAACCTTTCTTGAAAATAGTGAGAAAGGAAAGTGTTTTTTAAAAATGAGTTAAATGAGCTGGGCTCGGTGGCTCAGCCTGTAATCCTGTGCCTTTGGAAGGCTGAGGTGAGTGGATTGCTTGAGCCCACAGGTTCGAGACCCGCCTGGGCAACTTGGTGAGACCTCATCTCTATAATAAATCAAAAATATGCCTGGCTCCGTGGCTCAACCTGTAATCCTGCGTCTTTGGGAGGCTGAGGTGAGTGGATTGTCTGAGCCCGCAGGTTCAAGACCTGCCTGGGCAGCGAGACCTC
>NW_007232373.1:94736-151365 GCF_000164805.1 Carlito syrichta
ATCTCTACAATAAATCAAAAATCAGCTGGGCGTGGTAGCGCATGCCTGTAATTCCGGCTACCTGGAAGGCTGAGGCGGGAGGATCGCCGGAGCCCAGCAGGTCGATGCTGCGGTGGCCGGGACTGCACTCCAGTCTGGGTGACAGAGTGAGACTCCAACTAAAAAAAAAAAAAAAAAAAGAATTGACTGTTTTACATTACAGAATCATTTTCTTAATTAAGATAAATAATTATACTACTTTAATTTCATACTCTTTGGTGAAGAGAAAGAAAAAAAGCTCAATCTAATTTTAAAGAAAATTATACAGAACTTAGGACCACCACCACTGTATAACAGGGTTGCTTTCTTTTTCTAACTACCTATAAAGTCATGAAAATAGAATATATAAACTCAGATACAGAAGTAATCAATCATAGATGCAAAGAATGTCAAATAATTGCCAATTAAAGAAAATAAACTTGATTGACATTACAAAGACATTACAAAGTATTTTAATTAAAACCTCTTAGCATAAACTAGAGCTGTAAAAGAAATGCCTTTCTAAAATAAAAACATGGTATAATTAATGTGCCAGCTTTAAATTACAAGAAAATCAGTGATTTCTCTACTATCATTTGATCAAATTTTCTCTTTTTACAGAGAGAGAACTGAGGCCCAGAAAAGTTATGAATATGTCACAAGACCACACAGCTGATTAGTGTTACAGAGAAATTCCTACAATGGCAGCAAACTGAGAAAGACTAGCTTCAGTTTCACCTTAGGAGAATTATACTGCATTTAAGTGCCTTGAATAAAAAAGTAGAACGTCCCAGTGATATGACACATCTTTCTGATAAGAGTAGCAAATTATAAAAATTTCAAGACGTTTAAGTGTTTTATACCCTCTGAGTATGTAGTATTGCCCGATATCTGTCAAGTAATCATACTGCTCTCTATATAATGGTAATGTCTTATAGGCTAATAACAGGATTTTTTTCTTTTTCATTTGAAACTCTGAGGGATTTTCTCAGCAAGAATGAACCATAGAACATTAGGAATGCTTTGATAATAAAAGATGGATTTTTAATGTCATGCTAATGCCAACCAAGAAACATCAATACATGGCAACTCATATTTGGAGTACAGCACATTTAACAAACATTATCTATCTAACCCAAAGTTCACAGTGTATATCTGTCACCTTGGCAACTGAGGCCCTGTCCATTCAACAATTATCGATCCTCTACTAGGTGGTAGGCACTATGCCAGGCCCTGGCACAAACCTGGGCTTTTCTGATACTTTCACTTCACTATGCTCAATCTTTAACTCATTAAAAATAAATACAAAGTTAAGATATTTTGGGCAAGTTAGCACTCAAAAGCATTTATTTTGAATTGATTCATATACAAAGAAAACAAATCTTGATGTGTAATTTTTAATTTTGTTAATCAGTCAATACAATTTTAAAAACTTAAGGTCTGGCTTGTGGCTTATATGGATTTATCCAAAGAGTAAGGATGATATTCCTAATATCCCTTTCCAGTTGAGCCCATCCTTGATGTAGTATTTAAGCCCAGTTCTTGCCAATATTGTGTCTTTGCCGAGCAAAGCCAGAAAATAGTGCCAATGTTGCTGTAGGGTTTATATGTAAATCCTCAGAGAGAAGCACAAAGTTAAGTAATGCTCATACTTGACAGATTAATGGTGTTGGTGACATGGAATCTCATTGTCACCGACTGAAGTAGGCTATTAATTATTGAAGCTGAGAGGATTGAAAGTAATCCAAAATTTTTCCTGCCACCAAAATGATATGTGTGTAGCGTTCACAGTTTCACATTGGATCATGGTATTTCATTAATATTTTGGCTGAAATGCCTCATAGCAATATGATGAGTCTTTTTGGAATGATCCTTTTTAAAATAGTTTGATGAAACCTTGCTGACATAATGTGTTGTATAGATTTAGCCACATGTATGCCAGCCTGTTTGCCTCATAGCCCATAAATAATTTGAAAGGGAAGTCACATGGCTTTTTTTCTTCATTAGCAAGCAGTCTCTTTCCCCCCGTGGGAACAAAGAAGTGTTGAGAAATCCTGTCAAGTAATTGTTTCATTTCTTTTTCAGAAATACAGTTTATATTATCTTCTGATAAGTGAAAAGGTAGCCCTGTCTCCCACAGAAATAGAGATTGTTTGTAATGAAATAGATAAAGATAAATAGATATAAGCCAACATATATCTAAATATGATAGTACACTATGAGCACCATGGGTTTGTCTCCCTCTAAAATAGTGTTAGTGTTATTCCTAGCCTGTCTCTCTTATAATTGAATGTGTTCTTCCTAGATATCTCTGTATACCAGTTGTGGCAAACTACCCACATACTGATAACTTCCAATTCTAAATGGTGGGAGCAGACCATTATCCTGAACTGCACAGCCTCACATTCCTCACTGCCCAATTGACAGCTCAACAGGTTCTCAAAGTTAATATCTCCCAAAGGGATCACGGTGTGTTTCCTACAAAACCCACTCTAATTCCTAAATTTCTCTTTGCATCTCCTTATTTCCCTTTATATAGGAGCATAACATCTATGAATCCAAACTGCCTAGCTTCAAATTTTGACTTTTTCACTTCTAGTTGGTGAACTTGGACAAGTTATTCAACCTTCCTGTGCCTCAATTTCTTTCTTTTTTTTCTTTTCTTGAGTTGGGGGTCTCTGTTACAGAGGCTGGAGTGCAGTCATACAATCACTTCTCACTGCAGCCTCAACCTTCTGGACTCAGATGATTCTTCCGCCTCAGCTCCTGAGTAGCTGGGACTACAAGTGAAGGCTACCCTGGCTGGCTAATTTTTTTGTAGAGATAAGCTCTTGCTATGTTGCCCAGGATGGTCTCAAACTTCTGGACTCAAGCAATCTTCCCACTTAGCCTCCCAAAGTGCTGAGGATTATAGGCATGAACCACCATACCTGGTCCCAGTTTCCTAATTTCTTTTGAATTTTATATTTAATTAAAAAATTTTTTTTGATTCAGGGTCTTCCTCTGTTGCTCAGGCTTGAGTGCAGTAGCACAATCATGACTCACCACAACCACAAACTTCTGGGCTCAAGCAATCCTCCCACCTCAGCCTCCTGAGTAGATGGAACTACAGGCATGTACCACCATGCCTGGATAATTTTTTTAAATTTTGTATAGAGACAAGGTCTCACTATGTTGCCTAGGCTGATCTCAAACTCCTGGGCTCAAACGTTCTCTTGACTTGATTTCCCAAAGTGCTGGGATTATAGGCAGGAGCCACCTTGCCTGGCCAAACTGTATTTTTAATTGTCAAATAATAATTGTATATATTTTTAATTTGCATCTCCTTGATGATTAGTGAGGTTGAACATTTCTTCATGTGTCTGTTGGCCGCTCAGATGTCTTCCTTTGAGAAGTGTCTGTTCATATCTTTTGCCCACTTTATAATGGGGTTGTTTGTTTTTTTCTTCTCAGTATGTTTGAGTTCCTTATAGGTCCAAGATGTTAGGCTTTTGTCAGACCTGGAGTTAGCAAATACTTTTTCCCAGTCTGTGGACTATCTCCCTGCTCTCTTGATGGTTTCTTTGGCTCTGCAGAAGCTTGTCAGTTTGAAGTCCCACTTATCTATCTTATCTCTTATGGCCTGTGCATTTCGGGTATTGCTCAGGAATTGGATGCCAGTTCCAATTTCCATAAGGGTGTGTCCTGCATTTTCTAAGGTTCTTATAGTTTGAGGTTTTACATTTAGGTCTCTGATCCATTTAGAGTTAATTTTTGTGTATGGGGATAGATAGGGGTCTTGTTTGAGTCTTCTACATGTGGTCAGTTAGTTTTCCCAGCACCATTTATTGAATAGCTTCTCCTCTCCCCAGTGGTAGGTGGTGGAGGCTTTGTCAAAGATGAGGTGGTTGAGAAATTGAGGTTTTGCTTCTGGAATCTCAATTCTATTCCATCAGTCTATATGCCTGTTCCTGTACCAGTACCAAGCTGTTTTGATTATTGTAGCTTTATAGTAAAGTTTGAAGTCTGATAATGTGATACCTCCTGCTTTTTTTCTTTTTTTTTTTTTTTTGCTGAGGATTGTTCTGGCTATTCTTGGTCATTTGTGTTTCCATATGAATTGAGATACCACCTGACACCATTCAGAATGGCAATTATCAATAACTCAAAAAATAACAGATGCTGGAGAGGATATGGTAAAAAGGGAACACTATTACACTTTGGTGGGGGTGTAAACTAGTGCAACTTCTGTGGAAAACAGTGTGGCGATTCCTAAAAGCTCTAAATATCAACTTCCCACATGACCCTGCAATCCCCCTACTGGGAATATACCCTGAAGAACTCAAATCACTCTATCAAAAAGATACCTGCACACGAATGGTTATTGCAGCATTGTTCACAATAGCAAGAACCTGGAACCAATCATGCTGTCCATCAAAAGAGGACTGAATTTAAAAAATGTGGTACATATACACGATGGAATACTATGCAGTCATAAAAAAAGAACAAAATCATGAATTTTGCAGCAACCTGGATGGAACTAGAGTCTATAATTCTGAGTGATCTCTCACAGAAACAAAGATGTGAGTATCACATATTCTCACTCATATAGTGGACCTTGAACAGCTATCATAATACTATAAGAAAAGGACTGACAGTGGTGGGGAACTACGCGGGGGATTGGGAGGGGAAGGGAGGTGGGACTAACGGTAGTCAATATCTGTCTGGGGATGGGGAGACACCCCTTATTAACAAGGGTGCCTGAATGATGCACATTTGCATACCTAACCCTTAACTGTACCCCACAATTTTATAATAAAAAATCTGTTTAAAAAAAAAATAATTGTATATATTTATGGAGTGAAATGTGATATTTGATATATATTTACAATGCAGAATGATTAAGATAGACTAATAAACAGATTAGTTGCCTCACATTCTTATTTTTTGGTATAGTGAAAACATTTGAAATTTCTTTTATTAAATTAAGTATAATGCACTATTATTGACTATAGTTTCCATTTTGTATAATAGGTCACTAAAGCTTGTTCCTCCTGTCTAACTGAAACTTTGTATTCTTTGATCAACACCTCCTCTTTCCCCATCCACCCTCTTTTCACAGCCTTTGGTCACCATCATTCTACTCCCTATTTTTGTGTGTTCAACTTTTTAGGATTCTACATATAAGTGAGATTATGCGAAATTTGCCTCTCTGTGCCTGGCTTATTTCACCTAGTATAATGTTCTCTGGAATCATCCATGTTATTGCAAATGATGGCATCCTCTCCAACCCCCACCCCTTGCTTTTTAAGACTGAAGACTGTTCCATTGTGTACATTTACTACATTTTCTATATTCATTCATCTGATAATGAACACCTAGGTTGCTTCTATATCTTGGCTATTGTGAATAATGCTGCAAAGAACATGGGAGTATAGATATCTCTTCAGCATACTGATTTCAGTTTCTTTGGATGTATACCCAGAAGGAGGATTGCTAGACCATATGATATTTATTTATTTATTTTGAGAACCTTCATACTGTTTCCTATAATGGCTGTATTAATTTACAGTCCCACAGTGCACAAAAGTTCCCTGTTCTGCACACCCTTGCCAATACCTTATCTTTTGTCTTTTTGATAATAGCCATACCAACAGGTATGAGGTTATATCTTACTGTGATTTTCACTGGCATTTCTCTGGTGATTGGTGATGAATATTTGTTCATATATCTGTTGGCCATTGTATACCTTCTTTTGAGAAGTGTCTATTTAGGTCCTCTGCCCATTTGTTGATTGGGTAATTTGTTTCCTTGCTATTGATTGTTTGAGTTGCTTATGTATTTTGAGTATTATTCCTTTATCAGATGTATGTTTTACAAATAGTTTCTCCCACTCCACAGTTTATCTCTTCACTCTCTTAATTGTTTCCTTTGTTGTGCAGAAGTTTTTAGTTTGAGGAAATCTCATTTATTTTTTGCTTTTGTTGTCATGCTTTTGGGGTATATACAAGAAATCTTTGCTATGACCAATGTCTCCTATGTTTTTTTCTAGTATTTCTATCATTTCAGGTTTTATGTTTAAGGCTTTAATCCATTTTGAGTTGATTTTTATATATTATATGAGAAAAGGGTCTGATTTCTATTCTTCTGCTTATGAGTATCCAGTTTTCCCAATACTGTTTTTGAAGAGACTGTCCTTTCTCCATTATGTGTTCTTGGGACCCACATTAAAAATAAATTAACATTAATATGTGAGTTCATTTTTGGGCTGTCTGTCCTGTTCCATTGGGCAATGTGTCTATTTTTATGCCAGTGCCATGCTGTTTTGATTACCATACCTTTGCAATTAATTTTGAAGTCATGTAGTGTGATACCTCCGGCTTTGTTCTTTTTGCTCAAGGTAGCTCTGACTATTTGTGGTCTTTTGTGGTTTCATATACATTTTAGAGTTTTTTTTTCTATTTTTGTGAAAAATGACATTGGGATTTTGATAGGAATTTCATTAAATTTGTAGGTGGCTTTGGGGAGTGTGGACATTTTAACACAATTAATTATTCC
This sequence comes from Carlito syrichta, assembly GCF_000164805.1. Taxonomy (NCBI): domain Eukaryota; kingdom Metazoa; phylum Chordata; class Mammalia; order Primates; family Tarsiidae; genus Carlito; species Carlito syrichta. The sequence continues at coordinate 101,292 of NW_007232373.1, forward strand.
AATTCATGAACATGGGATACCTTTCCATTTATTTGTGTAATCTACAATTGTGTTTATTAGTGTTTTGTAGCTTTTGTTAATTAGTGTTTTGTAGCTTTTAGTATACAAATCGTTTATCTCCTTGGTTAAATTTACTCCTAAAAATATTTTTTCTGATGTTGTGAATGGGATTGACTTTTTTCAGATAGCTCATTGTTAGAAATACTACTGATTTTTGTGTGTTGACTTTGTATCCTGCAACTTTACTGACTTTGTTGATCAGTTCTAACAGTTTTCTGGAGAAGTATTTAGGAATTTTTATATATATGATTATATTATTAGCAAACAGAAATAACTTCACTTCCTTTCCTACTTTAATGCCTTTTATTTCTTTCTCATGTTTAATTGCTTTGGCTAGGACTTCTAGTACTATGTTTATTAAAAGTGCTAAGAGTCAGCATCCTTGTCTTGTTTCTACTATTAGAAGAAAAGCTTTCAATTTTCCACTGTTGAGTATGATGTTTTGGACTTTTCATATATGGCCTTATGATCTTTAAAATGGGCAATATGCCTGTCTCTTGATGTGTAATGAGGATTGAGTGAACAAAGCTCCTAGAACAGTGCAAATGCTCTATAAATGCTAGCTATTATTTTCAATAAGTGCATAATATAACCAGACCTCAAATTAGAAACTAGTAATTTTCCTCCTCTTTTCTTCACAATCTATCACATTCTACTCATTAAAAATCTATCCTGTCTGCCTTTCTTTTTATTTCCTAACATAAGTATTTTTGTTCAGATCTTCATCATATTTGTCACCCAGGATAATGTTTCTCCCTATTGCCATCTGATTTTCCTTCACTATTTGTAATTTGGGACCCACATTAAAAATAATTTGTCTAATCATATCGCTTCCTTGATTACAAAACTCAAATAACTCTCTATGACCCACAAGATAGTAACATTTCTATGAGTGCAAACAAGGCCTTTCATGATTTATCTTCTTCTGACTATCTTTCCAACTTCTCCCAGGCTTTCTGTAAATTTGTCATTAATCCATACCTAGCATTTGCAAGTACCCAGACATATTATGCTATTTTCATGCCTTCATTTATTTCCAGGTGGATTGCCTCTTCTGCACATGTGTTACCTCTGCCTGCTTATCTCCTTGGTGAATTTTCTGTTTGTTCAAACTCAGCTTCAAGATTATTTCTTCTGAGAAGATTTCTATGATTGCTTCTACTTTGTGTTTCTGTTTTACTCATGGCACTTTCCTTATCTCTATACTGTATGGAGTATCTTCCAGACAAGTAACTCTTAAACTTTAATGTGCTTCAGAATCACAAGTGAAACTTGCAAAAATTTGTATCTCAAAAATTCTAACCCAATAGGACTGGATGGAACCTAAGCCTCTGTTTATTTATGAAATCCCAAGATATATCTGGTACACGTCCACATTTTTATTCTTAGAACCTAGCATAGTACATTGTACATACATTATGGGCACTTTGTAAACTTTTTTTGGAAACAGAATTTTCTGTTGCTGGTGAGCTTCATGCATAGTGAAAGAACAGCTAATGTAACTGACACTTGGTAAGTCATCAGAAAGTGTGTAATATTTGGATGTAAGCATGAATGAATGAAAACAGCATAGGCAACCTTGAGAAATGGACTATTAGCATAGCCTCTTGAACCTCTCAAATATTACAAGTACCATATATGTTATATCAGCTCTGGGTAATTGGGATTGAAAGTCAATGGTTGATCTCTCTGAAGGCATATTTGGAGAAATTATTTTGTGGTTTGTATTTCTTATATTAGATGGCTAGACATATTCTTATAGAGCTGACAACCTTTTATAAAAATCAGGTACTTTGACTTTAATTCTTCTCTAGACATGATGTCATTTGACTTCTACATGGTTTTAGACTGGGATGGTTGCCTAAATACAATATCAAATATTTTTCTCAAAAAGGAATCTTCTCAAGGATATGGATATTTGCTCATCAGAAATGCAAAAACTCTGCACCATAAAAAAGAAATAAATTATATTTTGAAGTTGCTTTTGACTTAAACAATTAGTCTAATATTACATATGCTGATTAACTGAATTAAATGTCTTTTGGAAAATGTTAGGAATGGGCTTGATACTCCTTGTATTTTTTTTTTTTCTTCTGGCTTTCTAACAATGGTGTCCTTCTTAAATGGTACTAAAAGATACTAGATTTATTATTTATTCCAAACATATCTTATCATTTAAAAAGGTATCACAGCCTTTTTAATTTTCATTTTTATCATATTTTAAAAACCACAGCCAGGCTCTAAAGTTAATTTGTACGCTGAGAATTGTATAATTTTTTTAGAAAGCTGCAATACACAAAGGCCAATGGAAAAATGATATCCATCAAAAAATATTTTGTGACTAAAATCTCAAGTTGGGACTTGCAATAATTGAATGCTATGTAGTGATGAAAAATACCAAAAGAACATGTGTACCATTTTGAGAATGTTTAAAGAAGAGCAAGGTGTTGTTACAATTCATATTGCGTAGGTCTGTGTTTGTGGAATCAACTGCAAGTCTCAATATATAAAATGTTGGTTATATCCACATACTTTAATCTCATTTAGCTTTGTATTTAACTAACCATGGTCTTTCTTTAAATGTGGTTATGTATATTTGTTCTATATGCTGTAGGAATAGTAGATGTAGGCTTGGACTAAGTAACCAATTTTTGGATGAACTAGAATAGGTGTTGGCAAATATTTTCTGTAAAGAACCAGTAAATGGTTTAGGCCTTGTAGGCCATGCAGTTTCTGCTATGACTACTCAACATTGCCATTGTGGTGAGAGAACAGCCATAAACAATACATAAAGGAAAGGGCATGTCTGTGTTTCCATAAAACTTTATTTATAAAAAAAGCCTCCTGGCTGAATTGGCCCATGAGTCATAGTTTGCTGATCCCTGCTCTATATAATCATATTTTGATTTCAAAATTGAGAAGTCAGTCTAGGCCACAACTGCATGTGGCTTTGTTTGTGCATTGCCTACTTGTCTATAGCTAGAGATCTAAAATCCCCCCCCCAATATTTTTAATGGCATATTTGTTTATCCTTTGATTTGAAAATGAATTAAATCTAAATCCCTCTTGCCTCCTCCTCTGGTCACATATATTTCACCAAACACAGACAAGTTGCTAATGCTTTCTTTTTGCTAGTTTTTTATATGAGTCTACAGGGCAGTTGGATTTATTTGGTAGAATACTATTAACTAGAAAACTAGCTTTCAATATCTTATCTATCTAGGGTCAGTACAAAAAAATTCAGTTTATCTTCAGGGTGCCCTGTGATCCAGTGACTTTATCCTGTCTCTTGACTTTCCAAGGTCTCTTAGATCAGCATCCTCTTCTAGCAAAGCTTAGCTATTTTGTATGCTGTTCTCTAAGAAACCTTCTGCTGGCCAATTGGCTAATGTGTTCTCATACCTAACACCTACTTTATAGTGTATTTAGATTTGTAGTATGTATTTAGTCTTTCTTAAGACTATTTTAACCTGAGTGTGTGTGTGCGTATGTGTATTCATTTATTCAATATAAATTTGTATTGGGGCACAGAGTCAATTATAATAATAGAAATATTGGGCTCCTCATCAAGGTGATGAGAGCTTTAGGCTTAAGCCTGTAGTCACTCTTCAAATCACACTTTGGGAGATAATTTTGAGTTTAAGTTTGTAGTTACTCCTCAAATCACACCTCTATGTTTTGTACAAATATTTGCAACTAATTACAGGAGGAGGCAAAAACATTTACAGTAAATGTACAGATTTTGACATAGCCCAGATTTCTCAAGTTGGCACCTAATTAGGAATGTGTTCTTCAGTGAGTCATTTAACCTACTTCTCTTTGTTTTCTATCTTCAGAGCCATTATCAGTGTGGCTATGAGGAAAGCAGATGAGAGTTTTTTAAAAAAAATACCATAGAACATAACATGTTAAGGAAGTAGTACCTGTGAACAAGATTTGTTTGAGTTAAGGTAGACAGAGAACAAGTATCATGGCTTAAACTGAAATTCACTTATCTGTGCAAGTCTACAGTGCATATGCAGTGCAATTCAAACCTAAAGGGTTTTCTAAAATGATTTGTGCATTGGATCCAGAATATCTCTAATTTACTTTGCCAAAAGTTCAGATCATACACCTAAGAGGTGTGTTTGTTGGCCATGAAATATATCAGGTGCAGCCAAGTGTTGGTCATTAGTCTTCTCTTGTCATGTAACAAACTGCCACCAACTTGACAACTTAGCACACATTTCTTATCACACAGTTTCCATGGATCTAGAGTTAGGCCTCCTCAGGGTTCTTTGTTCAGAATCTCTCCAGGCTGTAACCAAAGTGTTGCCACACTGTGGTTCTCATCAGGTGCTCAAGGTCCTCTTCCAAGCCTATTCAGGCCAGGGGTGGAATTCAGTTCTTTGTGGCCATAGAGTTGACATCCCTCCCTATTTTCTTGCTGGCTGTTGGCCAGAGATTGCTCTTCAGATCCCAGCCATGTGCCTAGCTCACAATATGGCAGCTGAAGTCTTCAAAGTCCATGGGAAAAAACTCTGTCCAGTATGCGTAGGATGTAATGTATTCAAGTCAGTGACTATCCCATCACCTTTGTCATCCAGTGGAACCTAAGGTAAGCCTATTATGTTCAGTTTCTCACACACTCAAGGGAAAGGGTTATACAGGGTGTGAACATTAAGGGCCAGGAATCCTGGAGGCTATCTTAGAACTCTACCTACCACAGTTATTGTGCAATTAGGTTTCCTTCCAAGGCTTTGAGATCTGTGCAGTTTAATGGGTTCTAGTCATCTTGTTTATAGGCTGCTATCATGAAATATGATTGAAATCTTAAACCCAATTGCCTCCTTCCATAGGTTTGAGGTCTATGCAGTTTAATGGATTCTAGCCATCTTGTTTGTAGATTGCTATCTTGGAATATGATTACAATCTTAAACCTGATTGCCATGCTTTACTTTCTGGCTTTGTTACAGGCTTCATTTTCAGGCACAAAATTAAACATTTTTAAGAACTGAGGTGTCAGGATACATACAATAACTTTTTTACATTTTAGATTTCCCTCTTTTATTAGCCATTATAAAGCTATACGGCACATACCAATTGCTTCCAAATATTTAACGTACATTTGAAGGAATTTTATACTCCAAGAGACTAGGTAAATGAGAGTCTACCAGTTTGCCAAAAACCTTTCTTAGAATACTGGAAGGGTTCTAATCTGATTTTCCACAAATCATATGCTCTCTGTTTCCTGTGTTTCCTTCCTTATAACATGTACCCTACTACGTGCTTTAATTTCAGTTCTGCATCTCCTCAACTATGTCTTTGTATTCTAGTCATGCAATCTTTTCTTATTTTTCTAACCATTCTCCTATATACACTTCATGATCTGAGAAGAACCCTAAATAGCAAAATTTTTTTGGTAAGGCAAAAGGTTAAAAAGAAATTTTTATTTCACTGATAATTATGAGTATGTTTATATTCTTAATGCCATCTATTGTGTTTCTGTTCATATTCATTATAAAATTGTACAGGCTTATACTTTCTATTTACAAAACATAGCTACCCAGCATAGTGCCTAAACTGTGGTCTTTGCCGTAAGCCACACAATTTTATCACAGTCACTCTTTAACCATGTATTTGAAAAGTAAACTTCTCTAAGTAGGGTAGCATATCCATCAAGGGGTACCCTAATCAATCATGGGAAAGACAAAAGTACCACAAAATTTATCTACCATTCTCATAATGTATTTTATTTTTTAACTTAATTATTTTATTTTATTATTTTTTTAGTAGAAGTCTCACCCTCTTGCCAAGGCTGGAATTGCAGTGGCATGCTCATGGCTCACCACAACCTCAACCTCCTTAGCTCAAACGATCCTTCTATGTCAGCTTCACGTATGCCCGGCTAATATTTTTTATTTTTTTACCCTTTTGGAGAACGTGAGGTCTTGCTATATTGCCTAGGCTGGTCTTGAACTCCTGGGCTCAAGCAATCTTCCTTCCTGCCTTGGCCTCTAAAAGTGCTGAGATTACAGGTATGGGCTACCATGACTGGCTGATTTTTATTTTTAAAAACGATTTGTTATTTAATATTATTATGAAAGATATACTATAACATTTGTTTTTCTGTTATTCTGGTTGTTTTTATTGGCTTTCTTTGTTTCACTTATTTAAAAAATCAATTCATGTTGGAATTTTGGGCAATCACCATGAAATTTTAATTATAGGATTAAATAAATTGTTTGCCATAATTACACAAAGCCTGAGGTTTTTGGGTTTTACTTAGGCTTCTGAATAATTTCATTTTAAAGAAGTTAACTTATTTAAGCTAAAAATTTCCTAATTAATATGTAAATGTGATGGAGGCTCTCTTGTTCATTATGTGGGATGTTAGAATCTTATAGCTGAAACGAGCCTTATAGTTAATCTCATTCTATTCCTTTAGTTTGCAAGTGACAAAGCCAATACCAAGGATCTAACATCTAGTGGACATACGTTCAAAGGTTGAGAATGGTTCGTTGGCCTCAGGTTTCTGTTGGCATAAAAACTTCATATTGCATTTCTTTATTGTATTACCTTGAATCCGGTGGGCCTTTTATGGGTAAGAAGCAGCCAAGCCCCAGGCATGCACCTAATTCTCCACTGAGGGAGGAAACAGTGTGTCAAAAATCTGTTCTTGACTTAGTGACACAGTGTAACAAGATGAGCACAAACACTGTCACCAATACAGCAACACAACAGAATCACAATCATCACCAACTCCAAGGTTTCTTATATCATTGTTACAATATCAGATTATAAGTAGATAAAATGGTAAATGTCTTATTAAAAAGGAATGTTTTTCATCATTAAAATTATTAAGCATTTCTTTTGGGCATGATATTCAGAGAAGAGAGATAGAAATATAATCTCTTAATTTTTTTTAGAAATACAATAAAGACCTTTGATTTTAGAAAGATGAGCACTGATAATTCAAAGGCCTCTAATTACTCATTCTCTTTGGAAAGAAGGAAAAAACCCTTAAAAACAAAGACTTTTCCTAATGAGGCTTCAGAATCCTACAGATATTCTTGGCAAAAGAGAGCTCCATTTCCTCTTGATGGAAGAGCATTCCAGCTCACTACCTCTTGATCACTCCTCAAAGAGAACACTGCCAAACAGATTTAAGGACATGTTTTTCATGACTTTAAATTTTCTTATACCTATTTCCACTCCACTGAGCTTTTCATCCTTCTATGTAGACTTTAATGTTTCCAAGCACTTTCTCTCATTCCCTTCTCTTCCTTTGTCAGCATGTGCAGATCTGAGGGCAGATGGAAAAATGCCAGGGCTGCCATCCTAAGCCATTGTCCTGGGCACGGTTTGTTGTGTGTTTGGTCTTCTGGCTTTATGAGTTGAATTGGCAAGGATTCAGTTTAGGTTCATTGAGTTTCTTGTGTGCATATTATGCTTACGTTAATGGCATATTGTCATTTACGGAAAGTGGCTGTTTTATTTTCTCCCCTCTTCCCCCAATGGGAAGTGATGGATATATAAGAGTGAATGTCCATTTCCTTACTCTGTGCTGATCTGCCCTTTATAAGATGACTGATCAGGAACAGGAAAGTATATATTCTGTCTGGAAAAGAAAGACTGCTTGGGACCAAGTTCCTGTCTTTGAAATCCTAACAGGTACGTGATGCAGCTGAACCAATCAGACACAAAGCATATGCTGCTACTTATTTCTGTCTGATTAGTTACGTGGATTTCCCCCCCCTTTGGCAAACTCCTCACAAACATAGGACTATAAATAAAGAAGGAGCCACAAATTATTTTTCTTCCATTCCCCTGTCCTTCAGGAATATTTGCAAAAAGAATGAAGAAAAGGGATACAATTTAACCATAGCCCTTGTTGATGAAGCTAAACAGATCTAGACTCACTTTCTGGGTGCAAATTTCTCCAGTTTCTAAACTTAATTCCCATTCCCACTATATCTGGTAACATTTCCTAGTTACCAAATGGGAAACTTGCCCTAGATATTACCCACCTATCCCGTGATGAACCTGCCAAAAGAATAGCTGAGAGGTAGGGCTCTGGGTAAGAGAAAGATTGTTCCCTACCCAGAATGCCTTTCTCTGGCTATCGATTTTCAGTGTGACGTGCCTGAGGCTTTCTGCCCAAGCTCATTTCCATTGCACGCATAATTTGAAGATGCAAAAATAGTGGAAGAGAATCTGGAATGATCCTGGTGTTTTGATCAGATTTAAATTAGGAATAAATCCAAATCATTTTCTCTCTCATTTCTGAATTTCCATTGATGCTTACCAGTGGGATAGAGAGCATAAAGTGACATTATCTTTGGGCTTTAGTTCAATTTTTTAGTTACTGTTTTGACTATACCGCATGACTTTAGATTTTTAGAACTGATTTTAACTGCACTCATAATCCAAAAGCTTTTCTCCTCCATATTGTTTGACTAGTTAAAAGGAAAGACAAATGGTAAAGTATTCTCTTTGGCTATAACCTAGAATATTCATCAGAAGAGCTCTCAACAATGTTGGCATTTACAACTGCTGACTGTCTAGCAGGGAGCCATAAGGATGTTGCTAGGAAGCGTGTGTGTGTGTGTGTGCGTGTGTGCGTGTGTGTGTGTGTGTGTGTGTGTGTGGTGTGTATGGGAAAGTAGTCAAGAACTGTTCTGAAAGTGCTGGCCTCTCTAGTTAGAGACATTTGGTCAAATGGCAAAGCAGAGGGAGAAATGCCAAGGTAAGAAACTATTGTTGGTTTCTGGAAAGAAGGCTTTTGCTTAAAAGTTGAAACAAGTGGAAATGGTAGGATCTCCTAATCCTAGTAACCAAGTCAGAGAAGAAGGTAGGCAAGTGGGCAAATGGGTTGAAATGGAGAATTGCAGAGGGTCCAAGATGGTGTCAGTAGGGTGCTGTAGTGAGTTTTTTTTTAACTACTAAATCCTTCTCTTTGGGCAGAGCTGTGAAATAATGTCTCTTTCAGAAGCTATCACATGGCAGTAAGCTTAGTGCAGTAATACTATGTTTTAAAATACACATTTGACCCTTGAACAACATGGGTTTGAATTGCAGGTGTTCATTTATACGTGGATTTTCTTCTGCCTCTGCCACCCCTGAGATAGCAAGACCAACTCTGCCTCTTCCTCCTTCTCCTCCTCTTCCATAGCCTACTCCACATGAAAATGATGAGGATAAAGACCTTTATGATGATCGGCTTCCATTTAATGAACAGTAAACATATTTTCTTTCTTGTGCTGTTCTTAATAGAAATTTCTTTTCTCTAGCTTACTTTGTTATAAGATCACAGTATATGAAATATATGACATATATGTTTATCAACTGTTTTTAGTAAGGCTTCTGGTCAACAGTAAGCTATTAGTAGCTAAGTCCGGAAGAGAGCCAAAAGTTGTATATGGACTTCCAACTGTATGGAGGTTGGTGCCCCTAACCCTTGAGTTGTTCAAGGGTCACCTGTACATTCTTTCTACGATAACATTTTTCTGTTTAACTCTTTGTAGAGATGGGGTCACTGTTGCCCATGCTGGTCTTGAACCCCTGGTCTCAAGCAATCCTCCCACGTTGATGGTCCAGAGTGCTAGCATTACAGGCATGTACCTCTGCACCCAGGCATATGGTGACATTTTTAGATGTTATAGCCTATAGACATAAGAACTAGAAATTTAGTTGAACCTGAGAGTTTTTTCTTTCATTCTCTTTGAAGAAGTGCTAAATAATATTAATTCTGATACCCTTGTGTTATTAGAAAATGATATGATAACCACATTTCCCAGTAGAAAGGTACTAAATTCATTCATAAATTGGATTTTGTTGTTGTTAATTTTAATTTTTGTTTTCATCTGAAAGTAACTGAATAAGACTGCTAATGAGGAAACCTCTCAGCTAAAGCCAAAGTTGGACTCCCAGGCCTCACATATAGTTCATTGATACTTACTTAAGATACCATAGTATAATTATCTTTTTGTAAGATGATTAGCTAGAAGCTGGCTTCATAACAGCAGAAGTTATAATCTAATATCAAGAGATAAAAGGCATTAGGAAATAGAGACATAATTGTAGTATTAACTAATAAAATAAAGATGTTTATAGCATTCTAGGCATCAACAAAAGTTTAAATTATCATCATTATGTTATGCATTTAAAACAAATATGGGGAAGCAATGCTAGAAATATATATATTTTGAGTTGGAGTCTCACTCTGTGGCTCAGAATGGAGTGCAGTGGCTGCTCCCAGCCACCGCAGCCTCGACCTGCTGGGCTCCGGTGATCCTTCTGCCTCAGCCTTCCGAGTAGCTGAAACTACAGGCGCGCACTACCATGCCCAGCTAATTTTTTGATTTATTGTAGAGATGAGGTCTCGCCAACTTGCCCAGGCAGGTCCCGAACCCGCGGGTTCAGGCAGTCCACTCACCTCAGCCTCCCAAAGTGTGGGATTACAGGCTAAGCCACCGAACCCGGCTGCTAGAAATATTTTATCAAAAAAGCATTAAAAATATATTTTAATAACTCCTTTTTGTTACCAAGGGTTGAGTTTCTGTTTTCTAGAAATTTTATTTGTGTATATAGTGCAGTTTATGTTACAACTTTATGGCAAGATGTGATTTTTTTGAGAATACTGTGTTAATTTGGGACCTGAAAACATTTTTTAAAACCCATGAGCCTGTTTCCCATGAATAATTTAATAAAGGGAAACTGAACTGCATGCCAGTTCAGTGTCCTTCCACCAGGGATGAGTAGATTATCATGGTGGATGGTGTCCTGTGGAAGAAGGGATGCTTGTGATACACGGCCATCATTCCTGGAAGATTAAAGAGGATGCTTCTCACTAACCCATATTTTTGTTATTTTGACCATTGACCCTTTTAGCTTTCCTTTTAGAATTTTAATTTTCTTGTCACTAGAAAAAATATTATCTTTTATTTGCACAGTGATGTTTATAGTTTATATTTCCTTTGCATGTCTATATCATTTTAAAGCAGTAGATTTTTCTTCACTGACTTGAGTCATACCATGACATTAGCTGCATAGTTGATACCTCTTACTATGCCCTTGCTCTTTTTCCTTTTTAAAATATTATTTTATGTTCATGGATAGTCAAGTTTTCATGCTATCCACTCTTGGTCCAGTGTGAGAGTTCAGGCCAGTGACAGGTCAGAGGTCAATGAGCTCTTCTCATTCCCTTTGGTTCTATGTAAACAGACTCTAAATTTTGACTTGGGAACAAGTTTTTATTACATTTTTAATAATTATTATACAGAAGTTTAATGTAAAAGTTAACTTTAAAAAAAAACAATTTTAGATTCAGGGAGTTTGCTACATGGCATATTGTGTGATGGTGAGGTTTGGGCTTCTTCTCTTTTTTTGAGTAAGAGTCTTACTCTGTTGCCCTGGGTGGAGGGCAGTGGCACCCTCACGGTACCACAGCCTTGACCTACTGGGCTCAGGCAATCCTTTCACCACAACCTTCCAAGTAGCTAGGACACCACAACCTTCCAAGTAGCATGCACCACCATGCCCAGCTAATTATTTGGATTTATTGTAGAGACGAGGTCTCTCTAAGTTGCCCAGGTTGTCTCAAACCCCTGGACTCAGGCAATCCTCTTGCCTCTGCCTCCCAAAGTGTTGGGATTACAGGCGTGAGCCATCGCGCCTGGCCTGGGTGTCTATTGAACCCGTCACCCAAGTAGTGATCATGGTATCCATTAGGTTGTCTTTCAACCTTTGTCTCCCTTTTCCCCTCCCACCTTTAAGAGCCCTCAGTTTCTGTTGTCCTCATCCTTATGTTCATGTGTACCCCTTGTTTAGATCCCACTTATAAGTGAGGATATGTGGTATTCAGTTTTCTGTTTCTGCATTAATTCGTTTAGAATAATGGCCTCCAGCCACATCCATGTTGATGAAAAAGGCATGCTTTTATTGATTTTTATGACTGGGCAGTCTTCTATATGTACTACATTTTCTTTATCAAATCCACCATTGGTGGACACCTAGATTGGTTCCATGTTTTTTGCTATTGTGAATAGTGCTAAGGGTTAACTTTTCACAACTGTGTTTTTTATTTATAGTCTCTGCTTATGTTGTATTTATTTTCTTTCTTTATCCACATTAACTGCAATAATGGAAAAGACAATTATAGTTTTGGTTTTACGGAAACTGAAGACTTTGACGACATGTCTGCAGGGAAATGTGACACAGGGCCTAAATTCGAAAGAAATTTCCAAGCATGCTTGGGCGTTATTCCTTATGTAGAAATCTCATGTTTGATTCCTAATTATAAGCTCATGGTCTATTGTAAAAAGTTATTATGTTTCCTGTTAGCTTTATGTCTTGGCAGGCAATTTAAATTTGTAATAACAATAGAGACAGTTAGTGAGCCACAGATTTTGTTAACTGGAACTTGGCAGTTAGGGGAGTCACATGGTATTTGTCTGGAGACAATGACCAAGCTAAAGTCTGTGTTGTTACCCAAATAACTGAAATTAACTTCGTATACACCCTGCATCAGAGATTTTAGATCTTTATAAGACCTGCCCCAGAGATTTTAGACAATTAATTACGAGGGAGGACACCCAAAATTCTGGAATTATTTTTTGGGGGATGAGCCTCTTTTGTAGTACAGGCCTCCTCTACTGGGTAAGTGTTCTAGGAACCCATTGGCATCAGCATACCAGCTAGTGTTGTTATGGGAAGCTGGGTTCAACTTCAGTGAATTTTCTTTTTGGAGATTCTTTCAATGTGTTTGTTTGCCTATTTTATGATGGGTGATTTCCGAGTGCACTTACCCACAATGAACTGAGAGTTCAGCAGTTTTTTACCCAAAACAGCATGACCTTCGTGCCCCACCCTCCCTATTTACCCAATCTTTCCCTGAGCGACTTTTTTTTTGTTTCTCTGGATAAAAAATATCATCAAAGGGAAATGTTTTGCTGATGTGGAGGAAGTGAAACAAGAAATGGCAGAAGCACTACAAGGCATCAAAACTGATGAGTTCAAAAACTGTTTTGAGTAGCGGAAAAAGCATCTCATAGGAGGATTGCATCAAATGGGGGTACTTTGAGGGTAACTGAGGTTTTAAACATGTAAGAATAAATACACATTTTTTCATAAATAAATTGAGATTTTTGGGGTCCCCTTCATATATAATAAAAAGAAATAGGAAATTCTAAAGTCAAGTTAATCTGAGTCAGTGATGAAGAAATAATTTTTAATGTATTTTAATGTATTTTGGAAGAAATGAAGTTTTATTTTCTTTTCATAACTCTTCTACAAAACCTTTGTAAAGCATGTAATAGATAACTATAGTTATTGTTGAGAATAGAAATTGGCAGTAAGGTTTATTGTATTTATTCAGGTCGTTTTTGTTAAAGTCTTCAATAATAATTTTTTAATAAAATATTTTAACAGTTTATTGCCTAACACAAGTGGCTAAACTGCTGTAATAAAAATTCTGACCAAAACATGTTTCATACATTTCTATATGCAAATCAGCACTGGTAACCAAAAAAAGAAAGAAAAGTAAGACAGAAGAAAGAAGAGGTGAAAATAAAAGATTATGGGGAAGAGAGAGGTAGGGAGGAGTGGGGAGAGAAAGTGAGCAAGAGCGAGAGCAAGAGAGAGAGAGAGACAAAATCAGGACAAAAATGAGGAGAACAGTGGTTGTCAGATACTGGGACAGGAAGACATTCTTTTGACACTGATATCGTATGACAAAAAGGAGTAAAACACAATGAAAATATCTAGGCTTTTGCTTTCAAAAAATGGTCAAACTCTCAGGTTGTTGAAAATATACAACAGTGATCCAAACTGAGTCAGGATCAGAGAATCCCTCAGTCATATACACAGGGCTGGACTCTGGTGGACAGATAATCTTGATTTAATTTGCATATTGACTGGAAGTATTTAGTGGGTTTCTAAAGTATTTTAGGAATAAACTGTTCTCTTGAGTAACTAGCATATTCCCACTTTTTACTTGCTTGGTCAAATCCTTTTAAATGTCCGTAACTAAAGCAAAGGTTAACTTTCCAACAACAGATTTCAAATTTGTAAGAACCAAGCTAATTTTTAGATTTTGCTAAAATATCTTACTTACTTAAGAAACCTGAGTAAACAAAGTGAAAAACTTTGAATCAGTACAAACTCATGTTTAAGGTTTTTAAGCAAGAGACATGGCATAGGTAAGCTACCCTACCATGGAGTAGAGTGGATGCTGCTTTGGTAAGGCTAGATATACCAGGTCTTCAGGATTTGTCTTGTGCCTTTTCTTGGAAAACACCCCTGTTCTGAAATTGCTGATCATGGGAGGAATGTGCAGATTTTTCTAATACATTCTCATTAAGTGGCTTAAGGCAAAACAATAGCCCAAAGGATTACTGTGACAACTGTTTTTCAGAGACTGAAAAAAAAAAATGCTTTTCCCCTTTAAACATTTCACATCTTCAAAATACTTGTCTGTTTTTAAAGTTTCCACATAGAATAATTTCCTTTTTGATGAAAAATGCCTTTTCTTAATGTCCTCTCAAGATTTCTTCTGGACTACAAAAAAATATTAAACAGTTGTGTTCATTTCTCCCCCCCCCCCCCCCTTGTTGCTAGCTGGCCTTGAACACCATCAGTATTATGTGGCAAAGTCCCAGGTTGCAGAAAAAGACGGGAATGAGAGCTGGCACTGTGGAAGACAGGACTGGAGTCAATACAACAGATGGCGAGAAACATGTTTTTGCAACTATATTTTTTTAAGGAGAGAGTGAATGATTACTCTGCTGAAGATAAAAGCCCATCCATCCTCCTTAGAAACAAGACACTTTTTCTCAGTTTCTAGTCATTGCTGCATCTGGAAGCGTGAGGGTCAGAACAAGGCAGAGGTCAGGCAGGCTGCAGTGAGAGTGGATTTAGCTTTCGATGAGGGAATTCCAGCATGGAAGATGAGCTTGGCAGGAGACCACGAAGGTCTCTTTAAACTTTACCTTTTTAAGTTTAATAATTTAAAACCTTTTTCTGTTTCTTTTCTGGATCATCTTTTTGCAAGCAAAGTTCAGATATATGAAAGTTTATCGTACCATACCCTTATTTATTTATTATTCAACCATTTATTAAGCCCTATGTGTCAGGCTGTGTGCTGGATAATAAGACAAAAATTAGTGACAATTTTCACTTTTAAGGAGCTTCCAGTTTAGTGGCGAGCGGGCTAATATCACACAATGTTGTCCAAAAGGAAACTACTTCTGTGGACCTGCAGTTGTTTCAAAGTAGACTTTGTATTCCTGGGGAAGTAACTAAAAATAGAAACCTTCAATCTAGAAACTAAAGTTTTATGAATAGCAAGAGTTCTTTTAATCTAGTATCAGGTTCAAACTATCTTTTTAAATTAACTTTTTAAAATAAGGTGGATTTTGACAATCCTTTTCAAAATTCCTGTGGCTAAAATAGTTTTGAAGGAAAAAAAAGAGGAAAATGTAAAAAGGTGCTCTCTTGTTCCCAAAGTGAGAGGCAAGGATATTGCAACAGTCAAAATCTTGCTCTCACCTGCACTCATTTTCATTTGACATGCTGCAATTTTTAGATCTTTTTATTTCCTTAAGAAATTTGCATTTGGCAGAAAGAAAACCATGCAAATATCTGTAAATCTCTAACACTGTTTCCTCATGTTGGGTATATTCTTGAAAAGCCTCCTAGATTACAGAGATATTAAGATTAATATAATTTAGTTATCTTTTCTCTATTTGGAGCAGCAAATATTTCTAGCAATTAGCATATATTCATTAATTTTTCTGTGCTTGGAATTTATATTTTGAGCTTTAACATAAAGTTCGAACTTTTTTGGGTGGATGCATAAAACCATAGTTATAATTTTTAACTGATGTTAAACTGATGTGACTATTTGAAAGGAAATAAAACCAAACATTTTATGCAAATTCTAAATATTTTGAAAATATGAACTCTTATTTTAAGATCACACTATCTTCTAAGTAATTTATATGTGTGTGTGTGTGTGTGTGTGTGTGTGTGTGTGTGTGTGTGTAAAATATATAGATCTAGAGAGAAGTAGATATAAATGAAGACCCTGACAAATTCAACATGTCAGAGAAAGATCTATTAGAAAATAACTGTCAATGGTATTGTCCAGATACATTGCAACTGATTAAAAATTGCCACTGGGTGTGGTGGCTCACACCTGTAATCCCAGCACCTTGGGAGGCTGAGGTGGGAGGATTGGTTAAGCCAAGTAGTTCAAGATAAGCCTTGGCAACATAGTGAGACCTTGTCTCTACAAAAAATAAAAAAAATTAGTTAGGCATGGTGGCATAGGCCTGTAGTCCCAGTTACTTGGGAGACTGAAGTGGGAGGATTGCTTGAGCCCAGGAATTTGAGACTGTGATGAGCTATCATGTTGCCACTGCAATCTAGCCTAGGCAACAGAGTGAGACTCCAACTCCAAAAATATATATATTTTCTATCCAGCTAAAAAGCAGAATCTGCTTTATGCACCATAGAGCAATGATAGTTTCCCCCTCCTACTCTTTCTGAAAAAAAAAAATTCATACAAAAGATAAAGAAGATAATAATGCATTGTGATAAGAAATCTAAAGGAGGATTTGAGAGGGCGTAAGCTGCTAGGGCAGGAACAGCAGAGGGACAGCGGCTCACGTGGGCTGTACGAGGTGGTCCCTGGGAGGCCAGGACATTTGTTTTGTAAGCTGATAGGTGGGAGAGTTGACCATTCCTTGGTTACAGACCTGTCCCTAAATTCTTCAGAGGTCTCCCCAGACCAATAGCACCAGTTCCATTTAAATCATTTGCTGTTTGTATCATAAGACATTTAAGAAAGGAAACTTAAAGTGAAAGAACAGATGATTCTTTCTTTGTGTATGTGACTAATGACTAATTTAGTGTTCTCTATCATGACACTTGCTCTTCCAGAAAGTTATGGGAGAGGATAATGGAGAAACCTGGATGGGGATTGAGGAGGCTGTGTTCTTGTTCAGCTCTGCGGTTGCTACCTTTAAAATATATAAACTCGCTGGACCTTGTTTCCTCAGCTAACAAGTGACACAGCTAGGCGCAGTGTTTCCTACATTCCAATTCAGTTCCAAAAACATGCATTGTTTTAACGAGGGGGTTGACTCACAGGAAAGTCTATGACTGCATCTTGATATACACATATCAGTAGACACAACAAACTTTTCTCCTGGGAGAATGAAGAAAGGACATTGCTTGAAATTATTGTGAAAGATGGTTTTTTCTAAGTGGAGGGAAAACACTTCCCACTAAAAAGTAAATTTGAAGTTATTTACTTTGAAATTTACTTGATTGTTATCTAGAACTGGAATTTTAATTATTTTCTGTAGGACCTTCATTAAGTATGATACCCTGTAATTCAACATTCATAAATTAATTTATTAAGTATTTTCTAAGAGCATGTTGCATGCAAATCATCAAGCTCAATTTTGGGGGGAACCAACACGTTCCCCACTTTAAGGGAATAGTATTTCCTGGTGGTTGAGCAGATATATGAACAAACACAATCATTTGTTTATTATTTACATTATCCCAGAAATATTAGAAGCATCTTATAATAATTTTTATACTAATACAAATAGACAATTAGGATGAGAGAAAATATATGTGGAATGGAAAGCAATTTTGGACTAGATGCTAGCAAGCAACATAATTCCATAAAACTGTTAAAGTTGAGGTAGAATTTTGTCTCTGATCTTAGTAGTGGTCAAAGCTAAAAGAAAAGCTCTGTATCCCTATAGAGAAAAGGATGTCAACTCTTTAGGAGAGGCAAAATCTTTCCTAGGATGTATTCCAGAAAGGAATTGCATAGAAGTTTTTGTTTGTTTGTTTGTTTGTTTGTTTTTGAGTTGGAGTCTCACTCTGTCTCCCAGACTGGAGTGCAGTGGCCACTCCCAACCACTGCAGCCTCTACATGCTGGGCTCCGGCGATTCTTCCGCTCAACCTTCCAAGTAGCTGGAACTACAGGCGCGTACTACCACGCCCAGCTAATTTTTGATTTATTGTAGAGTTGAGGTCTCACCAAATTGCCCAGGCGGGTGTCGAACCCGCGGGCTCGGGCAATTCACTCACCTCAACCTCCCATGCATGGAAGTTTTATATGGGAGGAAGTTATTGGATGACAACATTTATTGAGTACTTATTGCATGCTAGGCATGGTACTAAGTGCTTTACAAGTATTCGCTCATGTAATCTTCACAAGTCTGTGAACTAGGGACAATCATAAACTTTGATGACAAAACTGAGGCTTAGAGAATCCAATAAACTTCATATGTCCCATAGTAATAACTGGAGGCAGACCTTGAACTACTGCAGAGAATATACTCTTCACTACTAGGTTTTACTTGCCCTGATCAGTGCTCCCTGACCCCTCTAGTGGGGATCAAGGTTCTAAGCAACAAACCCGCAACAAATACAACTTTAGATTTTAGAAAGCTGTTGCTTATCACTTCTCTGAAGGTCAGCTGGGGGTGTCACCCTGAAGGAATTCAGGGAAAGAATTTCTGCTACAAGCTGAGAATGAATAAGTCAAATACTTAGCTTAGTCATTGTTTTTATGGTTGAGATTTAAAATCTAGGCTGTTTAGCTGAATAGGTGAGGTCTCTTTTACAAATAATCTTTGCAAAATATAATTTTTCTCCATTGTGGTCTTAATTAAATTGATCAGGAGACAGTTCCTGTCCAGTCTCTGGAGTCACTCTTTGTTGACTGAAGAGCAGATCCGTGTGAGGCAGGAAGACCCTTGTCTAGACCCTTGTTAATGCTCCTGCTGTGCCTCTTCCTAACTGTGAGATTCTGGACCAGGTAAACAAATCTCCATGGCTCAGTTTCTTCACCCATAAAATACGGCTATTAAAAGTATTTATCTTATAAAATTATTGTGAACATTAAAAAGGATAATGTGTGTTATCATTTAAAAAACCTAGAGTCAGACTCACTGTAAGTTCTTTTGTGAGCTACCGCAGCTTCTCTCACTCCTTCCTCTTCTTCTCAAAGACTTTCTTCCTTCTTCACTTTTCCTCTTCCTTGATTTTTCTTCTCTCAACTTCTTTCCTCCCCTCTTCCTCCCTCCCTACTTCTTCCTGTTTTTTCAACCTCCATCTCTTCTTCATCCTCATCCCAATACATTTCCTTTCTCTAGCTGATCAGATAGCTTGATCTGACATCTCATCAGGAACCTGAGGGGCCTAATCTGGGCCCTTTCTGAATGCCCAGAAAACTAGCCCAAGGGGTAACAAGAATTGCCTGGGAAAACAAAGAAATGAGTATTGTGGGAGTACACAGGAGTGAGTTATTTCGGTTTAGGGTCATTAAGGAAGGATTCACAAAGGAGTGATATTTCACTGGGTCTTTAGAGGGAAAAACATAAGTCAGGTTGAAAAGAGAGGGAAGGGACATCAAGACATAGAACTATCAAGATGTGTACATGTGGAAGAATAAAATGTTTAAGTGTACATGGAAGTTTGCTCATGCTTTGCAGGAGATTAGGATGATAAAGTAGTTTAGGGACAGATTTTACAACCTACTCCAGTTACATTAAAGTCAACTCTAATTGCAAAATTCCACATGGATGCCAGAGATTGGCTCTCAATACATTTGATTGTCATTTTCTGGAATACATAATGCTTAATGAACTGGTTTAAAGCAGTAAACCAGTTTTTACTGTATTTTTTTTCTCTGTTTATTGAGCCAGGATACTATTATGTTCACTGAACCCAATGATATTTCATTTGACTTGAGAACTTGTTTATTTTACAGGATTTTTGGATTATAAACAGTGTCATAGTTATTATTAACATCCTCAGCTTAACCATAATATATGTTTTTCTTTCTTTTTTTGTGATTTTTTGGTATTTCTGGTCTCTGCCTGAAAAGTTGAGAATATGTATTTTTGTTATTCACTATGTTTTTCATAGTTATAGAAACTTTCTCCATATTTGTTCTGCAAACATATTTCTTTTTCTTCAGTTTTATTTCTCTGTAGTTGTATTGAAACTATGCTTGATATAATGAAATATTGATTTTCACATACCTCAGTGTTTAAGTCTGACCTTTTTTGTAATTTTAAAAAAGAAGGAAATGATTTTTTTTTGCCATCAGGAAACAGTTAATCAACATCTTTGAAGAGCAACATAATATAGAGGTTGTAATAAACTACCATTGCTCCAGAGATTGACTACTATTTAGTCAAAGGCAGCAACTGCAACAGTATTTTGAATACCAAAAAGAAAGATTATTTTAATTAATTTATTATACTTTTTAGTAAATTATTACAGTTAAAACTTCCCATTTATCAGGCCTACATATAAATGTCCCATTCTGACTGGGCTCGGTGGCTCAGCCTGTAATCCCAACACTTTGGGAGGCCAAGGTGAGTGGATTGCCTGAGCCCATGGGTTCGAGACCTACCCGGGCAACTTGGTGAGACCTCATCTCTACAATAAATCAAAAATTATTCAGGCGTGGTAGCGCGTGCCTGTAGTTCCAGCTACTTGGAAGGCTGAGGTGGAAGGATCGCCGGAGCCCAGCAGGTTGAGGTTGCGGTGGCCGGGAGCGTGCCACTGTAGTCCCGTCTGGGCGACAGAGTGAGACTCCAACTCAAAACAATAAAAAATAAAAATAAAATAAATGTCCCACTCTGACTTAGAGCTTGGATGTATGATTTGCTTTGACCAATAGGATATTAGCAAAGTATTACAAACAGAGCCTGGCACCCACATATGTGAATGAGGCCTTCTTAGACCTTCCAGCCCCACCTACAAAGCAAGAGGACTGCAGCTACATACAAGAGTCCAGCAGAAGAACTGCTTGTCTGAACCCAGACTAGATTGCCAACCCAATGAATTTTGAGCTAGTAGAGTGATTGTTGTTTTAGACCACAAATTTTGAGTGGTTTTATAGCAATACTGGTACACTGGATGCCCATTCTTTTATATGTAATCTCACCTATAATATATGAGAGTATGTGCATATATGAGAATTGAGGCCAGGTCAAATATTCAGATGCTTTTAGTGGAATAATATTTAATAACTCAAGATATTGTGAAATATAGAGTTTTAAAAAGCATAGACTTACTAAAATGTTTGGAACACTTAACAATGGAAAAAGTAATGATCTAATGAACAATTACTTAATGTTTACAGTTTCATCTACTTACAGAATAGATTAGAAGCATCTTACAATTTTAAAACTTGGAGACCCATGGTGATTAAAGAGTAGAACAAAAATTGATTTAGGGGCTCAGAGAAATAAAAATGAAAAGTAAGTGCCAAAGATGCACTAACTATTATTATAAGGAATTCATCTTTGGTCCAGCCTTCTTGGTAGCCAAGAAAAAAGTGAAAAATGTGGGGTTTGTACAGTTCTTATTCAAGTAGGAATCACACAAATTCATCGAAAAATAAACCTTTTTTCTTTCCATAGAAGAAACTTACTATAGGGACCTTAATTGAGGGCAGTAGATTTCTGACTATAGTAGTCCCCTCTTATCTGAGGCTTTCTAGTTTCAGTTTCTTGTGGTCAACCCCAGCCTAAGAATTGATGAGAATAATACAATAAGATGTTTAGAGAGAGAGAGAGAGAGAGAGAGACCACATTCATATAACTTTTATTACAATTTGTTGTTATAATTATTCATTTTATTATTAGTTACGATTGTTAATCTCTTAGTGTGTCAAATTTATAAATTAAACTATATAGGTATATATGGATAGGAAAAAGCATAGTATATATAAAGTTTGGTACTATGCATGGTTTCAGACATTCACTGGGGGTCTTAAACTGTATCCCCTGTGGATAAGGGGGAGTACTGTGTGGTTTTGCAAAAGCCATGTTATAATGTATGTTTCTTATTTTGTCCCCCATTAAAAGCTTAGGAATGTTTATGTGATCAAATCTTAACTTAGGATTTCCTTAGAGGGAACAGGTAACCAGGTGTTATGACTGTCCTATAAGTCTCTCAGGTAAAGGAAAGAGCTTAGTCCAGAATCCAGAAGAAATACTCAGCTCTACTTTTCCCAGCTCTATGAGTATCACCTGAGACATGAGTGCAGAATGGATGGATGACTGTATTTATTGAGCACCTATTTGTGCTGGACTTGGCACCAGGAACTTGAGGAACTGTGGTGAGTGAAACATTCATAGTTCCTGCCCTTGTGTTCCTTATTTAGACTAGTGTAGAGACAAATATGAATCAAATAGTCATCCAACGCAGAACCACCCACCGTGACAAATGCTACAAAGCCAAAGCTCAAGGGACTTATCATCCTCAGAAGTGAGAACAGGCTCTCTAGAGGAAGCCATGTTAGAGCTGAAATCCTCTTGGGGAGTTGGTGCTGCCAGGCGATGGGAGGGACAGTGGAGGACAGCACAACCAGCAGAGGAAAGAGCCATTTGCAAAGGTGCTGAGGCAGCAGGACCACAGAGCAGAGCGGTCTGGGATCTGAGATGCCTGCGTGCCTGGTGGTCAGAGAGCCGCACTGTGCCTGAAATGAAGCTGCAGTCATGGGACCTTCTGCACACTCATTTCCTACACACAGGGAAATTCCATCAGAACACTTTCTGTTCTTTTATGTGTTTTCCAATCTTTCTCCAATCAGCACATAATATTTTTGTAGTAGAAATAAGTCGTTTGTAAAAGGCAGTCTGATGAAATGCAAAGAGTTGTCACTTTGCTGATTTTTCATGGCTTTGTTTCCTGTTGTGCTTAATGTTCTCCAAAAACCAGTGTGCTAAATTTAAAAAACTAAATCAGTAAGAGCAGGCAAAGCACACAGGTATAAAAGAACACACTGTCAAATGTGATTATCCCAGTTCCTCTTGAGAAGCCAGAGTTATTACAGGATGTTACCAGGGCTCTCTTTTCTTCAGTCCTGGCTACTGTGCAATTAGAGATTTTTGTTGTTATTAATCCTCTGTGGAATCATCATGAATCTTTCAGGATGAATTTGATTTGAGAAAATAATTAAAAGTCATTTGGAACAGTTTGATAAAGAAAATAGATGATCACGTTGAAAAATGATGGTTATAGTGAAAAGTAAAATATACCTGAATGGCAATAAGACTAAGTCCTTGTGTGGCTCATAAACTGTGGCTTTAAAAATTCTAAATATTTTTTCAGTAATGGCATAATTGAAATAAGTTTAGAGCCCCCTAGGGGGACAGCTTTAAGGGACAACACACTTATGTCATTATGAATTCTGGACTGCATGTTTAAAAAATCAATTTGCCTAATTTAATGAGACCATTCATTCACTAACTTAACCAATGTTTATTGAATGTCTACTCTGGGACCAGCTGTATTCTAGGTGCTTGTTGCATATGAATTCATAATACAGGCAGAGATTCCTATCCTAGAAGAATTTACATTTTAATGTATTGTAGACAGATAAAGAGTAAATGAATAAGTTAATAAATCATAGATTGAGCTAAAAGTGGTAACTACTATGCCCAAAATATAAAGAGCAGAGTTAGGATGACTGGGAATGTATAAGACCTCTGCATCTAATGTTATAAACCAAAAATGAGATCTAAACATGGTAATAAGGAGGGTTACTTAAAACATTTTTCTTTTTTTTTTTTTTGAGTTGGAGTCTCCCTCTGTCGCCCAGCCTCGACCTGCTGGGCTCCAGCGATCCTTCCGCCTCAGCCTTCTGAGTAGCCGGAATTACAGGCATGCGCTTCCACGTCCGGCTGATTTTTTTGATTTATTGTAGAGATGAGGTCTCGCTGCCCAGGCGGGTCTTGAACCCGCGGGCTCAGGCAATCCTCTCACCTCAGCCTCCCAAAGGCGCGGGATTACAGGCTGAGCCACTGAGCCCGGCTCAACATTTTTCTTTATCATTAAAAAGTTTAGCCCTGTTTGAGGTCCCTGTCCTAAGTTCCATGTCATAATTATAGCCATGCCCACGAATTAGTCTAATTCTTGGATTTTATTGTTAACTCTCAAAATTGTGTGATTCAGTGAGTAAGGAAAGTATCCCCAGCATCAGAATCTAGCTACACGAATAGAACCAGGTCTATTAGAATCAAAATCAAGCTCAGTTTCTTTACATCACATTTCCAAGGACTCAGCCTGACTCGACTGGTAATTCTGTTTCTCAAATGCTCGGCCATGACCTTTCTCTGTTGCTCTGACTTGCAGTTCCTCAGAGCTAAGAGTTACACAGAAGTAGTGCAAGAAAGGCAGGGTTTCCTTCCTTGTTATCAAAGGCAACTCTGACCACTTTGAGATCTGAAAAAGCTACTCTATTTGTTCCTGTATTTCTGCCAAAGAGCCTGAGAGTGTCTCCATGGGGCAAAGGGAAATAGTTGACACCAATATTGGCCACCAGCAGTTTTCCAGAATGTGATGAGTATTGCGAAGAACCTAGTTTTTGAGCATTGGTAGAATAAACCAAATGAACCCAAAATACATCCTGGAATTTTTCTCAAATTTTGAGACAATAAGATAATTTATTGATTGGATAATTCTTACCCTTAAACTTGAATTTATTGTACCCAGCCAGTTGTGTCCTCCCTCCAAAAAACTAATGTGTTGAAGTCTAACCCCCAAGTACCTCAGAAGGTGAAATAGGGTCTTTTTAAAAGTAATGAAATTTATCGTACCCAGCCAGTTGTGTCCTCCCTCCAAAAAACTAATGTGTTGAAGTCTAACCCCCAAGTACCTCAGAAGGTGAAATAGGGTCTTTTTAAAAGTAATGAAATGGATGAAATAAGGTATTTGGAAATAGGATCTTTTTAAAAGTAATGAAGTTAAAATGAGATTATTAGGGTGGGTTCTAACCCAATAGGACTAGTGTCTTTCTAAGAGGAAATTTGGAAACAGACACTCACAGAGGGAAGACCACATGAGGATATAGAGAGAAGACAGCCATCTATAAGCCAAGGGAAGAGGCCTCGGAAGGTACTTACCCTGCCAACACCTTCATCTCAGTCTTCTAGCCTCTAGGACTCAAAGGACTTTACACTAGGAAATTCAGAGAAACAGAACCAGGCGTGAGAACAAGGGTAGGGGCTTCCTGATATAAGTCCTTTTTCTTTCTTTCTCTAGGAAGAAAATAAATTTCTATTGTTTAAGCCACTCAGGCTGTGATAATTTGTCACAGCAGCTAGAGGAAACGAATACACTGAGAAACAAGCTGGTCTGAGATCCCTACCCTATTGGTTAGCTATCAAAATATCTTGAAATATTACTCCAGCATACATACAGACCAGTCGTTGTTGCTATCCCTCTCACTTTCCTGTTTTGTTATATGTCTCTTCATGGAGAAAATGAAGCACTGATGCTTGGTTTATAGACTGACTGTCCGCAGCTCTTTCCACCATTACCTTAAAGATTCTGGGGTAAGGGAGAGAAACTTTTCACTTTTCATTGCTGTATTAGCCAGGGCTGTCATAGAAACAGAACCAATAGGATATGCATATTTAATGAATATATGAGAGATTTGTTTTGGGGATTGACTCACTCCATTATGGAGGCCAAAAAGTTCCATGTTGTACTGTCTACAGTGGTGTAAGTCAGCCCTAGCAGGCCTGAGAACCTGGAGGTGGGCATGGGGAGATCTTAGTATAAATCTGAGAGTCCAGAGGTCTGAGAAACAGGAGTGATGATGTCCAAGACCGAAGAAAACAAATGTCCCATTTCAAGGAGGGAAGGAGAAAGAGAAACAGAGAACTTGCCCTTCCTCCACCATTTTGCTCTATCTGAACCCTGAGAGGACTGGATGAAACCTGCCTACCTTGATCTTTACTTAATCTACTGATTTAAATGCTGATCTCTTCTGGACACATACAGACATGCCCCAAAGTAATTTTCCAGCTATCTGGCATCCCTTAGCCCAGTCAAGTTGACAGAAAATTAACCACTACACTCACAAAAAGATTGTGGAACTCTGAGTCTACTATGTGCCCTTTATTTTATATATTAGAAAACTCCTTTTGCCAGAAGTTATTTGAAGACCAGTTGTGATGAACTATCTAGGAGAACATACTTCAACTAAATAGTTTATTGAGTTACATGGATCTGGCGAACTTGACAAAAATGATAAAACTTGCATCAGATAAAGAAGTGCTACAAGTTATGAACTGAAAAATACCAAGCCAGTAACGCGATTTCTTTTTTCTAGTGCTACCCCTCTCCTGTGAGATGTTCCTGAGTTAGTATATACTTTAACCTTGTGTGAAATTTAGTAGAGACTTTCTTTGATCCTTTGAAGAAACTGTATACTTTGTTTCCTTACTGCTTCATAAGTATGGATATAATTTTGTATTCCCAGTAAAATAAACTCAAGATACGTGTAGGCATCTTTCACTTCTTTAACTCTCTCCATTCCCAAACTTTTTCAATCATTTTTTTCTCTGTCTCTTTTGAGGAGTTTCTCTTTTTCACCTGGTGCTTAAATGTTGGTATTCCCCAGGTTAGCCCTGTATGACCATTTCACAGTGTTATTGTAATTGTTGAAAAAACTCTTTTTCACACTTTTGTAAAGTAGCTTTATTGAGATATAATTCACATACCATACAATTCAGCCATTTGAAGCATACAGTTCTGTGGCTTTTAGTATATTCACAGGGTTGTGCATCTACTGCACAATCTATATTAAACATTTTCATTAATCCTCAAAGAAATGCCATGCCCTTTAGTCATCACCCCTTGATCTGTCCATCCTTCCTCCCTTCCCCAGTCCTAAGCAACCAGTGATTTACTGTCTCTGTAGATTTGCCTACTCTGAATATTTCCAGTAAATGGAATTGTACAGTAGGTAGTCCTTTATGATTAGCTTCTTTCACTTAGCACTGTGTTTCTAAGGTTCATCCATGTTGCAGCATATATCAGTACTTCATTTCTTTTTATGACTGAATAATATTCCACTTTATATACATAGCATATTTTATTTACCCATTCATCAGTTAGTAGACATTTAGGTCTTTTTTCCCACATTTGGGCTGTTATGCATAGTGCTCATGTACACATTTTGTGTGTGCATATGTTTTTATTTTTCTTTGGCATATACCTTGGAGAAAAATTGCTGGGTAATCTAGCAATTCTACATTTTACCATTTGAGAAATGGCTTGAAGAACTGCCAGATTATTTTCCAAAGCTCTCATCCCCTCTTGTGGTTTGAGTTACCCTAACTAGCTTTGGTGACAGTCATGGACCTTACCATGGAGCTTTAGACTAGTGCAGGGCATCCACTGCTGACCTCACTTCTTCCTATTTGACCTTCTAGCCTTCAGTTCTTTACTCTTCAAGTGATCCTTTGCATAGGAGCCAGAGAGAACTGTCCAAAATGCATATCTAACTGTGTAATTTCCTGGATTAAAACCCTCCCATGGCTTTCTATCATGAACCGGTGGATCCCAAGCCTTCCATTACAAGATGCACATGAACACCCACCATCTGTCCACTGCCTGGCTCTCCAGCCTTGCCCTCCTCCACTCCCTGCCTCCCATTTTAGATTCCAGAAGAACCTCAAACATCATGCTTCAACCTTTGTACTTAAATCCTACACATCTGCTTCGAGGCCCAAGCTTTGGCTATTTTCATATGGCATTTCTGGACATTTCACTTCACTTCAAAGGTAAACAATTGAAGGATATTGATAGTAGGGGTTGGAGTCGTCCACTGACCACTCACTCTCTTTGGATATTTCAAGAGCTTCCCCACCTGGTTCTTTCATCTGTACCCTGACCCTTCCCCTTACATACCTGGGGCCAGTACACCTTTTCTATGTTCCGTAATGACCTAACTGGTTGTTAAAATATTGACATATTTTCTCACTCATTGGTAAATAGATGCTGTTCAAGCTGCCCATGAACTGCTCCACAA
This sequence comes from Carlito syrichta, assembly GCF_000164805.1. Classification (NCBI taxonomy): domain Eukaryota; kingdom Metazoa; phylum Chordata; class Mammalia; order Primates; family Tarsiidae; genus Carlito; species Carlito syrichta. The sequence continues at coordinate 129,206 of NW_007232373.1, forward strand.
CCTCCACCGCTCTCAGCCCTGCCTGGGGCTCCCCTTCTCGACTTTTTTCTTGGTCCCTCAATGGGAAGATTAAAGCAATAAAGAGCCTGCATAGCCTGTCCTGGCTCTGTGGCAGGGCTCCTCTATGTTGGCACCCCTGTGGCATTGGTTTTTAAATATTTAGTATGTTACCCTTGAGTATTCCACTGAAGAGTACTTTCTACATGTCATTCAATAGATACACACAAAAAAATTGGTGGAATGAACAAATGAATGAGTAGTTATCTTTTCATTTGAAGGTTAGATATCAAAGGGAAAATCCCTCTTCAGATCTAATATCAGTTTCTCTGGTCACTGAACCTTTAGGAGTATTTTATCTGTCATCAATGTGGCATTAATATTTACTAAAGGCTAGATGAAGAATTTGCCTGCTCTATTTCTGAAATCACCAAAAAGGGTAAAGCCCTTCCTTGCTCTTCTTGAAAAATCACTCCTAAAAAGGTAGCTCAAACTGCTGCTTTGATTTCCTTCAGTAAAAATGGGGAGCTCAAGGGAGTCACTTATAAAACCAAAACTAATACAAAGTGATTGTTTTAAAATGGGTGGTTTCCACTGATTTTGCAAGTAGGTGAAAACGGACTTGCTTTCAGTTGATATATTTTTTTCTCATTAAAGATATTTTCAAGAATCAAATGGGTTGAGAATATGAAATTTATTAGAAAGGATTTGCTATTGATGTAAAAAAACCAGACTTCTTAGATGCTTCACATACTGTGTATACATTAACCAAAATTTTGAAATCACCTTTATTATCAGAAAATGTACCTTGAAAATATAGTAAAGCTTAATTTCTGAACTCACTTGTTTCAGCTTGTCAAAGTGAAATAAAATAATGACATACAAATATCAAAGTTACAAGGATCTGGAGTGTCGTCCTTAGAAATAACGAGATGCATGCATGAAGAGGATTGGTGTTTATAAGGCTAAACAAATTCAGTTTGCAAATCACATCTGGGAATGTTCATGGCCTTGTGCCTTTAATTGAGGTAGAGTTTTTCTTTAAACAAAAAGACCATTAGGCACATGAAAATTAAAAACAAAAATAAATGTATGCATGCTTGTCTGATTGTCCTTTCACTTCACGGTGGCTTTTATTTATGATTTGCTTTCATTTCTTTGATATGAGTCAAGCAAAATACAAGTAACTCTCCAATATAACTATTGTAACTAATCAGTAAGTGGGAAGAATGCTGAAATTGTCCCTAGCTGATGTTTTCAGTTTACCTCTAGTGTCTTCAAATGTAGACGTAACTGACTTCTCTGTTGACCCTCTTATTCAACTATGCAGACTTGGCATAGAAATCCTGTTAGTTTCAGCTAAGTATCTCCCTCCCCACTCTACCACATAGTAGAAGTTTAAAACAAACAAACAACCCAACTTAAGACATAAATCAGCTCTGTTCTTTATTGAATTTAAAAAAAAAAAGAAGCACAAAGGAAAATTTAATATGATGCTATCTTTTCTTATAACTTTGTGTTAGATTTTTATGAGGTTTTTTGGTAGAAGAACTCTGCATGAAATGCTTGAAGTTTGGGAGTACTCTAGAAAGAAGTTGTAGAAGATTTTGTTGGATAATTAGACATATGCACTAATTAGATGCGCAAATTGGGTGAATTGAATCACATTTTTTAGACCTAATAAATTGTAAACACTAATTTCAAGACAGGCATAATTTATGTATATATTTTTGTTTTTTTATTGATTCACTGGCATCTACTATATGCCAAGTGCTATACCAAACCCTGTAGATACAATAGTTAACAAGGCGTAATCCCTATACACATGGGATTTACATTTATAATAAATTTATATAATTAAAAAATGAAAAAAATCAGGTAGTAATGAATAAAATAAGACAGTCTGATTTCAGAGAGTGTCCTCATGTGGGGTGGCAAATACTTAGATTGGCCAGAGAAAGCCTTGCTGAATTGGCAATATTTAAGCTGACATCTAAAAGACAAGGAAGGTGCCAGGAGAACATTGGGCTAGCAAAGTCCAGGCAGAGGGATCTTCAGAAGAAAAGGCTTGGGGACACAGGTGGCAGCTGAGGTTAACTAGCTAACAGCAGAGCAATGTTAGAATGCGATCACATTGTTGTTCTGTCCTCAATATAATAGCTCATATGTTTAAAATTGTTCCACCAAAACTCAAACCAGACAACTGATACACATGGAACTTAACAAGCACATATAATACTTGAATCACTTGCATTTCATTAAAAAGATAACATCAATTAAACAAACATTCAGATTGGAAGATATAAGAGTTGCACAATGGACTTATTTTCTAATAATTGGTGCACATCATACCCCTCCCATCTGCATACAACATACACAATGTTGAAAAAATTCTTGGCCCTTAACTGTTTAAGGAGGAAAGTCCATTGCACTTGGATTCTTGATAGCTGATCACTACTGACATATATTCAAAGAAAGATCTTATGATTTAACTATAACCTGCTCTAGATGAAGTGATACCTTTGATATCCAGATGAAAGCACTTGTACGTTCTAGCAAAACACAATAAAAAGACATGCAGAAGATGAACATCATCAGGTAATGAAAGAAGAGAATGAAAAGATTGAGGTAAATATCTTTGAGGTCTCCAATCGCTTCTTATATTTTATTGAATAATTGGACTAAGTGGTTTAGTCATCACAAAGCTCAGCATAATGGGATCATATATTTGTGGAAAATGATACAGAGTATAAGTTATACTGACACAGGAATTATGCCTTTGCTTTACCATAAAGACTAGGATAGTACTCTACCCTTAGTGTGTGCTTGATAAACACTAGTGACAGAAGGAACTATAAGGATTGCATGGACTTTTGGTTCATTTTAAAGAGATAATTTGAGGCAGTGCTCCCCTAAAATGAAATTTATTTATAAAAAATTGTGTATTCTTACACTTTTAAACTTCAGTCACCATCAAAGCACTCTCTGTTTGATGCAATACACCTATCGAGATGCTTTTTCCACTACTCAAAACAGTTTTTGGACTGTCAATTGGGATGCCTTTTAGTGCTACTGCCATTTTTGGTTTCACCTCTTCTATGTTGCCAAAATGTTTCCCCTTGAGGATTTTTTTTTAGATTGGAAAATATAGTTTATTTACAAAGTAAACTAGAGAAAAAGAGTGAGGAGATTCACCTCCCCCCAGGGGAGGGAGTCAAAGCCAGGAATCATGGCCTGGTCAGTAGTCAAAGAGCCATGTGACCATACCAGAGTTTAGTAAAGCAATGGCCAAGGACTTTTTTCATCTGAGGAAACAAAGCAAAAAGAAAGTAGCTCCAGGCAAGATTGGGTGAGTAGGAAGAGTGGGGCAAGGGGTCATGCCATTTTTGGTTAAAAAAAAAAAAAACTGGGCAAGTGCACTCAAAAATTACCCATCATAGAATGGGCTAGCATATTGAAAGAATTTCAAAAAACAAATAACAAAAAAAATTCACTGAAGTTGAACTCAGCCTCTCACAACAATACTAGAATGCTTTCCTAATGAAGCCTGCACTATAAAAGCCCCACCCTCCAAAAAAGTAATTCTGGTTTTTATGGGGTCCCCATCATATATCAGAACGTAGTTCTGGAATCATCCTCATAGTCAAACAAGCTAGTAGTGCATTTCAGAATTTAATATCTAACAGACATCTGTATTACTCAGGTTCTCCAGAGAAATAAAACCAATAGAAGACTTGTATATTTAATCCATACATTTTTGAGTCAGATTTTATAAAGTGCCTTTCTTCATTTATAAAGACAGCCTGACAGATAGCATGTGATTTCCCACACAAATCTGTCAGCTCACTCATCTTCATCCACCACACCCACCTATGGTTCAAATCTGAAACCTTTCCACAGTAGAGAATGCCAGTCAGCTAGAAACAGTTGGGTGAAAACTCAAAAGTAAAATATTTGTCTTACATCTTCATTTATCTGGGATCTAAGCAGCACCACCTTAGATAACTACTGGAAGGATAGAAGTCTTAGTCAGCTAGGGCCTTTGTGGCATCTCTTACGCCCCAGGTCAGGTACACAAATAGGATATTATTCCTAAATGCATAAGAACCTCTTCTTTATGCATTGTGATATCCAAGAATGTCTCAGAAAACCTTGATTTGTATGTTGTTACAAGGACTTATCCAAAAAGATCAGATCTTGTCACAATTCAAATGTGTTCTTGGAAACCAGAAGAAGTATATATCTTGTTCTGAATGGTAAATTCTGCCTCTCCTAAAGAAGACTAATAACGTCTTCAATGAAAGGGAACGACAGATATTTCACATGCAAAGAGGTAGATGTTTCTCTTGCAAAACTCAGAATGTCGTTTCTTAAAGGAAAAAAAGAGTTTCTCTTCTGAAGTACATGTGATTGATCCTCAGTGACATCTAAACTCAGGGGAGGACTATGGTGAGTCCAAGCTCATAAATCTTGCTCACAGTTTTTTAATTGCTATTGTTCCCTAATCCAATGGATAAGAAAAATCCAGTTCTTTACATATTATATTCTGTTCCCTCAACTTTTTAGTTAAAGGAAAGCTACTTTATGATTTTTAAAATTTTGCATACTTAATACATGTACATGGTATTCATACTCAGTTCAAAAGGTGCTAATGACACAGTGAAAATTCTCTTTTCCCCACTGTATTCTATTTCCTAGCTCTTTTTCTAGGGAGAAGCAGAATTACCAGTGTCTCTGCATGCAATATGTTTTCACTTGATCATTATGTTTACATAACAGTCAATGCAACCACTAAAAGTATGATTATGCTTTATATTTTTGCAATTACATGAGTATATTTCATTGATATTAATTGGGAACAATAGGTAGACATCATAAATTTTCTGCTCTATTTTTTAAATTCTTCTTGTATTACATTTCCATAATAGATTTATTGCATCTTATATATTTTCTGTCAAATATCTCGTTTCATTGATTCTAAGATGAACTTTTTATTTTACATTTTAACATTTCAGAAGTTAAAATATTTCTTAAAATTTTTGACATCTTAAACAATTAATTGTCAATGCTTTTATTAATGACACAGTAAATAATGGTATGACACAAAATAATTATGTGTCTTAGATGAGATAAAGTAGGCTATTTTGTTCTAAGGTTATTTCTTGAATGAAAAATTGGAACTATGGTGAATTAAGTAAATGAGAAGGAAGTTGCTAGATCTTTACTTATACCATCAAATGAAAGTTAAAAACATTTTAAAGTTTATTCCAAATCATTTATCGCTTTTAGACTTTAGGCTACAGTGTGATAGAAATAGCTAACATTAAAAAAATACAATATTCTGACTTTCAAATGTCACTGCATGATATAGATGATAAATACTGTGGAAAAGTTTAAGCACAATGTTTAATAATGTGGTTCAATCCATGTGTTTCTTTTCTTTTCTTTTTTTTGAGTTGGAGTCTTGCTCTGTCACTCAGACTGGAGAACAGTGACCGCTCCCGGTCACCACAGCCTTGACCTCTGGGCTCCGGCGATCCTTCTGCCTCAGTCTTCCAAGTAGCTGGAACTATAGGCGTGTGCTTCCACACCCTACCAATTTTTGGCTTATTGTAGAGATGAGGTCTCACCAAGTTGTCCAGGCAGGTCTCGAACCCACGGGCTCAGGCAATTCACTCACCTCGGCCTCCCAGAGTACGGGATTACAGGCTGAGCCACCGAGCCCGGCCCAATCCATGTGTTTCTAAAATGCTAGTGTTTGGGTATATTCTAGTACAGTTCCATGGAAGTTAACTTGAGAGTTGGCCTCTGGCATCATGCGGAGAGGAGTTATCATTAGTTATTGGGAAAGTGTCCAGGAGCACTTCCTCTGTAGTTACCTTGTTATGCAAGGTAAATCATTGGTATCTTTGTCTGTATTGACATTGGGACACGAACATCTTTTCTGTAAGACATTGGACAGTGGACAGTATTCTGTGAACTTCTTTTAAAACTTTTGTTGTGTTCTACACACAATGGCACTATGCTATATCCTAGAGTATAGGAAAGACCAAAATAAATCAGACGTGGGTGCTTCCTCAGATCTTGTGTCTATTAACACAGGTAAGCGGTATATAAATAGAAAAATAAGTTAGAAAGTAATCAGTGCCATACTAGGTACATAGATAAAGAGAGAGACATTACATTCATCAGAGAAAAATAAGGAAAGCTTTCATGAAGAACATATTTCTACAACACTGATTAAAAATTAACAATATAGGAAACTAATTAGTTATTTTGCTTCAATTAGTGGGGAAAAAAACCATTTCACTGACTTTTCATATTCAACTCAGTTGAAATAGATCCTTTTCCAAGATAATAATGGTAATGTATGTATTTATGGCTTTAAGTGAAAAAGCTCTGTCTACATGAAAACTCTTTCTGGGTTATCTGCCATTGGTATTTGATGAGTATAACACAGATTTAAAGTGGGTGAAGTTGGTTCTGGGTTTGAGACTGTGAGCTATGTAAGCAACAACTGAGATTAACCATCCATAGGCTGAGTTGGAAATAGATTTTTGGTTTTGTGTGAAGTACAAGTGTCTCAAACTTGGTCATTCTCTCTGTCACAAGCTTTGATTTTAAAAACTTTGTGGGATTCTGTACTTGTCATTCATTTTTAAGTCTTTGTTCTTCAACATAGTGCCAAAGGGAACATACCTTCGTGGTTCCAGTTGCTGATTTACTCCTGAATCAACAACTAGCACATCTATTCTACTTGTTTTCTTTTGAATAGACATCATCCTCACTAATTACTATGTAAACAGATGCAAAATAATAAACATTTCCCTTAGAATTTGGAGTCTTGGAGTTTCCAGTGTTCAGGCAGAAAGAGAAAGCTAGAGGATGGGGAAGACACAGCCTTGTCTGACCCACCTTTGCTGGTGAGTGACACACATCCCTCATATTTACATCCACTGATGAGAACCAATCATAGACCCCACCTAGATGCAAGAGTTAATGGGAAACGTCACTGGCTGGGCAGCTACTTTCCAGCAAACACAAAATAAGGCTGGGTATGTTTGTTGGATTCACAGGATCTGTCTTTTTTTTGAGTTGGAGTCTCACTCTGTCGCCCAGACTGGAATGCAGTGGCCGCTCCCGGCCACCGCAGCCTCGACCTCCGGCCACCGCAGCCTCGACCTGCTGGGCTCCAGCGATCCTTCCGCCTCAGCCTTCCGAGTAGCCAGAATTACAGGCATGCGCTACCACACCCGGCTGATTTTTTGATTTATTGTAGAGATGAGGTCTCGCTGCCCAGGCGGGTCTCGAACCCGCGGGCTCAGGCAATCCTCTCACCTCAGCCTCCCAAAGGCGCGGGATTACAGGCTGAGCCACTGAGCCTGGCTAGGATCTGTCTTATGGCAGAGGGTTCATAAATATTGTTAGAGAGTAAGCTGTCTCTGCACAGTTAAAATTAATCACACCAGATCAGAGATGGTGCTGTGAAAAATCCAGTTGTCGTTTGTTTTGCAAAGCTGTGTTGCTTTGGGGAACACAAGTGGGTTTTTCAGAAATTTCTTGAGAGAGATAACTGGGAGATGTTGGTAATAGCCAGGTAAAGTGGTTCATGCCTATAATCCCAGCACTTTGGGAGGTCAAGGTGGGAGAATTGCTTGAGGCCAGGAGTTCAAGAGTACTCTGGGCAACGATAACAAGACCTGTCTCTATAACAAAACAAGAAAAACAAAAACAAAACAAAACAAACGCTCACTAGTTTACCACACACTTTGTTGTTTAATTGTTATAGACATAGTCTAGGAATGGTCCTGTGGTGTGATTCTGTGAATCCAACAAACCTACCCACTCTCTCTTTTAAAAAAAATTTTGTACATCCCTCCTAAAAGGAAATGGGAATTTATGCAAAATTACTTCTGACTTGTTTTGCTTGTCTGCAAACATGTGAGCTGATAAAGTATTGATATAAGGAAATTGTCTTCTGGCAAAAATATTAACCTACAGTAGAATGTAATGACTAAGCACTGTTGGACTCAGAGACATAAGGTAGGTGTGTAAGAAATTGCTCCCTCACAAAAGCCAGTAGATATGTCTTATCTATTTTTCTGCCTCTGTGTAACCCCAGGCAAGTCCTCACCATCCTCCACTATAACATTAGAGTTGAACTTGATGATCCAGTTTTACCTCTTGTGGGTACTAAATTGTGTTTTTCAAATTTGTGGTTAGAAGACCCTATAATTTAAGAAGACAGAAGTCATATTCTAAAAAGTTCAATATTTAAGGAGTAGCTTGAAGGGTTAAGAGTAAAGAGAAAATTCACAACATATCAAGCACTTTCTTGGTGAGCAGCAAGTTTCCATCTTCTGAGAATTTATATTGAGAGTAAAGGTATTTCAATTCTGAGAATTTATATTGAGAATAAAGGTATTTCAAATCTAAAGAAATCTGAAAGTGATTTTGTACTTAACTGCCAGTTTGGGGGACTTTTCAAATTTTATTGTGCCTCTCAGCATTTATATTAACTAGTTTATCCCAATCTTATCTTTACATTGATACGCTGTCTTGCATTTGCTTAAAGGATGCATCCTCTTGTAATGGGAAATATAGGAGTTTTTTGTTGTTAGGGGAAAATTGAAGTGGTCAAGACTTTGTTGAATGTGAAATCTCTAAATTCTGGAAGGTATATGAGAGCAACTGAGTACCTGAAGGAAAGATGTATTGACCTCAGTCTAACCATGTGTTGATCATTCCCGACGCTTGGTAAACTTGCAAATGCAGGAATATGCCCTTATCAGGTAACCTCATGTGCTGATGCCAGTTACACTAAGAACAATTTTACTTCTATTTAATACCACTTTTCCATGATTTCTTTGAATGGCATATTGAGCATTATTATAACCTAAAAATGTAACATCTGGTGTATAGTATAGGAATAATAATAGGTAGCCATCTATTGTTAATACAAATTAATATTTTTCCTGGGTCTTTATCCTTTTAAAGCTGTGTTGATTCTTTTGGATTTCTTTAAATCCAATCTGAGACTTCTTTACAAATATTCATTAGTATCCACTAGGTTTGAGGGACCTTATAATGTTGATTGATGGATGTTAAGACACAGAATGACAGTATCAGATGGTAAAAAAGTAATAAGTGTCTAGCTAGTGGGTGATTTACCAATTGTTAGCAAGACCAGTTTTCCTTTATAATAGATGGAATAAATGTTATAAAATTTTGATTTCATTTGATTTGAAGAGTGCTGGAGTGCTTTATTGGTCTAAAGACTTTGCAAGATGCCTAGGTCTTTGATAATCTATTGTAATATTCCATCCCCTCTGCTTTGTAGTTACCTCTTAAAATATATTACTGGCTTGTGTGTTTGAGCCCAAGTCACACAAGCTGGTTATTAATCATTAACACCCTGCTGTGAATTACTTTATGGGGTTGCTCAGTGACAGCCAATAAGGTGTGCCCAGGCCTGGGACCCAGCAGGAAGAAGCTGCCCTGACTCAGCAAAAGTTCTTGGTTTCCATCTGGTCCTCTTCATGGGCTCCACTCTTATAACTGTACCTGGAATGAAGAACTCTTGAAGGGAGAATGACAAAATTTCTTTCCTTTAGGGCAGTTGAGGTAAGGCTTGGTCTTTTAGAGAAATTGTTACTAAGAGAATGTTAAAACAGGAAAATAAACCTCAATGTAGGAAAATAAAAAGGAATACAGAGCATAAATTTTCTAAACTTTTCTTACCTATAATCCATGCTCACATTGGCTTGTCCGGTTCTTTTGGCTTGACTTAAAAATGTTATTGGAAACTGAATCCCAGATTCCCTTTTAGTATGACCATATTGCTTCTAAATGGCAAGAGTCAATAGACTGAAAGTTGAAGGTTTCCTAGCATATCATTCTTCTCTGCTGGAGAATTGTGTATGGTCAATACTTCTAAAGTTTAGAATTCTAAAGGTTTAGAATGTGGAGACATTTCCAGATTAGTGGATTCTGGAGGCTCATGGCACATGAAGAATGATACAATAAAGCCAAGAGGCATAGAAAAGTGGGCCTGAGGCTGACCTTTGTTTCTTAGCTTTACTTAGTATTTGCTGTACTTGACAACCTTTGTATTCCTATCGGATTTATTTCTACAAATGTTATATGCTAATTCTTATCTTTTTACTATGATCTACCTTAAAACTTTTGTAATGAAGTATTGCTTCATTTATAAATGGTGAGTGATACTGTTATGAGATCTTTGGGAAATGTCTCTTTTTTGATTCATCTAGTTTTATGAAGGATGTTGCTATGCAACTTTTCATTTGTTTAAAGCAAATGCCCTGAAGCATTTCAGCACTGTGGCCCCGGGAGTACCTGATTCATATTATGAGCTAAGTAAATATATGTTCATTTGGAGAAGTAATGTTTCCTCAAGTATTTTTGAATTGAAAATGTGTAGTAATTAATGATATCAAAGTAAATTATTTCAAACACAAAACTATCTAAATGAACTCCAATTATTGTATACCCATGTTTCATGCTCTTTCTCTCTGGGCTCATTTGTTTATCTTCATCATCATTAACACTCGATTTAGTACAAGTTTATTTTTATACACTGTTATTTTCAGTACAGGAGGCGGTGAATAAAACACTTACTGTTGTGTTCTAGAATACTGAGTTTAGATGAGCAATATTCGGCTTCTCGCTGAATAACTTCTCAGAGATCATTGTATTCTTTGCTTGTTTGTCTGTAAAATTATACTGCCAGTTTTATGTTCTTTAAACATGCTTGCCAATTGAGTATTATTCCCTTTTCTTGCCCTTCAAAATGACTGTTCTGGTTCAATGAGGTGGAGTCGGTACAGGCATCCATGAACTGTGCTCTTAAAACAGTGCATGACTTGCTAACCTATAGGGGTCCTCTAAATCGTAGCTTTACTGCCAAGCACAGAACTCCCAGGTCAGTAACTAGGTTTCATTCATATACGCAGCAGTCTAGGCCTCAATAGGTCCTCAATCCATGATTGCTGAATTGAAGTGAATGGAAATACAAGCAAATTAATCAGGATTCTTTGGTTTTCAAGTGATAGAAAAGCCAGCACAAACCAGCCTGAACAAAATGGGAATTTATTGATTCAAGTCGCTGAGATATTCCAAGGATGCACATGGCTTCAGGCTTAACAAGATCTGAGGGTCTCCCCAGTGCCATCAGAAGACTGCTTTTGTCTGCCCTGGGCTCTGCTCTCCTCTGAGTTGGTGTGCTCCCTACATGTAGGGGCAAAGAGGACCACTGGCAGTTCCAAATTTCTACTTCCCCGACAGCTGGCTTCTTCCAGAAGAGAAGGTTCTTTGCAAACAGCTTCAGCACAAGTCCTGGTCTGACCCTTTGAATCAGTGGCCTGGCTCAGGTGACCTCACTATCCCTGAACCCATCACTCTGTGCAGGGCAAAGTGTATTCTGGCCAGAACTGGGTCAAGGATGACCCATCTGTGAACAGTCCCACCCAAATCATATACTCTAAGAAGTGGGAGTGGTAATTTCCCAGAGCAAGACCACCAGATGATCATACCACCTTAGGGAAATGTTACAATGTAAAGAATGGCAGCTGTTGGCACCAGATCACAAACACATGAGATTAACCTCCTTTTCTTGGGCTCCTTGCTCCTGATAGACTTGGTGTTTTAGGGACTCAGTAATAGATGAAGCCTCCACTAGGAATTTTGGGGTCTCTAAACCTGTAAGATGTGATGAGAAAACTGTGTTCTCTATCCTTTAGAATACTAAAAGGCTTAATCATCATATTTGTCCTGGGAGGTATGCCCATTAGGGGAGAATTCCATTCCTCTTCACGATGAATATGCTGGAATGAATACCTCCTAGCACAGGTTTGCTTAGCCTCACATCCTCCCTGCTGCTCCTCATGGAACTCTCCCAAAGGACGGTTCCTGGACTTCCCTCTCAGCAGGGATCCCAGGACTCTATCTTGGTGGCGGAAGCTCCCCACCCACTCTCTTCTTCTCAAGAGGAGTCTCCTGACCATCATTCTAAGTGAACTATCACAGAGACAAAAACTAATTACCACTTATTCTCACCCATAAGTGGATCCGGATCATTGAACACATGAGCACAGAAGTGGGAACAACAGACTGCTAAAGGAGGAAGGGAGGGAGAAGGGATAAGTGACACACAACTACTCACTGGGTACCAGGTCCACTACCTGGGGAAAGAGGGCTCGCTAAGAGCCCAAACCTCAACTGCATGTAGTTTACTTACATAGTAAATCCTCACACGTACCCTACAACTCTAAGATAAAAATTTTAAGAATTTTAAAAAAGGACCCTTCTGGAGTAGAGGTGCTCTAAAGATGTGGCCTCCTCTTCCCTGCATCCAAGTCCAAGTCCCTTGGGGACTTGGTGAAAGTCAGAGGATTCTTTTAAAATATACTCCTTTGGGTTACAAGTGAACACACAAATCGATGCCTATGAATGGTTTTGTGAATTACAGAGTTCCCCAAGATGAGACAGACATATGAGCCCCCAGTAATGACCTCAAGTTCCATGAAAAAGTCTACTTCTAGTTAGCACTATTTTAGAGTGTCCTTGTAAGGTACTGTTTCAGGTTCTTGAGGTCAGGTCATGTGGAAGTTGAAACTTACTCTAGAGTCATATCAAACACCCTTGAAGCCTGAACAGCATACCTTCTTCTTTTCCCTTTAGTTTGCAAATATAAGATGTCCTTGTAAGATGTCTAGGAATCCCTTTTACTCCCGAGATGTTATCTCCTGGTGACATTGACTCATATTGTGTTTTCGTGAATGTCTGGAGAAATCATGCTAATTAGAAAATGAGGTTCTTTAGCAGAAAATAGTGAAATTTTGGTGAAAATTCAAATATGCTTATTTTTATTGAGCTAAGTAAATATGTGTTTCAATATTCGATCACTATTACATTTTATGAAAATTTTTATTTATTGGAGAATATTAATTGGCCTGTAAAAAATTTCACATCATGTTCAAGTGTAGTGGCTCACACCTATAATCCTGGCACTTTGAGAGGCCGAGGTGAGAGGGTTGCTTGAGCCCAGGAGTTTGGGACCAGCATGAGCAACTTCACAAGACCTCATTTCTACGGAAATTTTTTTACAATTAGCAGGGTATTGATGGCATGCACCTGAAGTCCTAGCTACTTGGGAGTAAGGTGGAAGAATTGCCTGGGTTCAAGAGGTCAAAGCTATGATGAGTCATAATCATTCCTCTGCACTCTAGCCTTGGTAACAGAATGAGACCTCTGACTCCAATAATAATAATAATAATAATAATTTTATATCAATTCATTTCAATTATTACTTGAATATAAATAAGTTTCCACTAACTGTGATGGATAAAATAATATTGTTATCCTTTAACTAAAAATTAATGCTCCAAATATTCATATCCAAACTAAAATAGTAATACATCGGAAAAAAATCCTTTTACCAAATTGATTCAGATGCTAGGCAAAAGCCTTCTATTTTACACAGAACACTTCCTATAAAATCTAAAGAACGAATCTTCATATTATCATTTAAATTTATACATGAATACAGCAAGACACATGAGACTACGATTGCTACATGATTAGTGCTGGCTGTGCCTTCTAAGAAATAAAGGATTACCACTATTCCTTGATATTCAGCATTATTAATATTGTTATTTTGTTTCCTGGATTTCCTCAAACTTTTCTTGAGCTTACACAAAATTTCATCTTAATATCTAGTATGATATTCTTCTTTTATTTCTTTATGCAAGATCAAATTCAGTGCTACCACTTGTGAACTATTTTTGCCATTATCATGTGTCAAAAATGTTCACCCAAACAAAATAAATGGCCATGGTAGACCAAAGAAGACACATGGTAGAAATACAACTGATATTTTTTTACTTTCTTAATGTATTTAAGTTTTAATTATCTCTTTTTCCTTTTGATTAGTTTTTTTCATTCATTGTATTTTACTTTTTAAAAGCTATCACAGATATATATATAATAGATATATATAAATCTATCCAATGTATGTAAGTCTATCACAGATTTATATATATACACACATATATATGCATACACACAAACTCATAAATTCAAACTGTAAAAATAATAATCACTAACTTGTACTAAGCACTTGCTATGTTGTACAGATCTCATGGTAATAACTTCAACTTCAGTGGTAGTGAAGTGTATGATATGGTGGTTAAGAGCACACTCCGGAGCTCAACAGGCTGGGTTCAAATCCCAGCTTTTCAATTCACTACTAGCCAAGAGCTGCTACAGTAGTTCTCATTCACAGAGAGTACCCTGAGTGTGAGAATTATACAGCATATATACAGCATACTATGGACTGTTACGGGACTGTCTTTAGGAAACTTCTTCAACACCACCTTGGGGTAGCATTAAACGGACACATGAGTATGCAAAAATAAGTAATGTTTTTCATAATAGATGATGGCAAAGGAGGAGCTTAGGGGATTTCAGTCACCCAAAGAAACGTTATTTTTTACTGAGGTTATTTATAGTCCTGCCCATTGAAATGTACATTTGAGGAAAGGGGCTTTACAAAAGCAAGGAAGTGTCACTCAATGTTAAGGATGATAGCTTATTTTTCCCAGCCTACTCAGACATTTTATAATGGCTGCAAATTATCTATTGTAAGAAATTCCATAACACCTATTCTTTAATATATGTACATGTTCTTGCTATACATTTTGGTATAGCAGCTAAATTTCAAGCAGTCAAAATAGTAAAAGCACACATTGTGGTATAGATGAACACAAACATACAGCTCGACATTATGGATCCACAGGTGACATGGTCCCTGGTACGAAGGGTCCCTTTGTGTCACTGCTTTTGCCTATGGATTGGAAAGATGGCCAGTGGTTGCTCTTGCTAAAGTGAGTTTAGTTATCCATATAATAACAAAAGTGTTAGGATGTTTTTCATGTTGACTTTTGAGTCTTACAAGTTATCACTGTGGATTTCTATTGTTCCCAAAATTTAAATTTTATGAGATCAATCATAACATAGCTTCTAATGTATGATCTGACAGTGAACAAAACCGCAAATGTATGACACTGAGAGTCACAAAGTTTCAAAATAATCACCTTGTATTTGCTGAGCTGTATGGCTGATTAATTGTGTCTGAGAGCTATTTTTAGTTTGGGTGATATTAGCAATAAGGAAAGTTGCTAAATTTCACTTCTGGGACTTGGGAATGGGATAAATCTAAATATATAGTGTTTATTATTTAATATTGTTGGACCCAGGTTATACCATATTATCAATAGTTGTACTATTCCTTTTATAATTGGTACCTAAGGCAATCGTAGACTGCAGATGCAGGGATAGAAATGGTACTCTGATATGATGAAGAGAGTTATAGGAAGGAGTGGAATACAGATAAATGGAAAATCACAGGAATGAACAGACACTGGGATCATATTTTATTCAGTACAACCTCAAATCTTACCCTTTTAAGCTTTCCCTTTACTTCCCTTCTTCTCCCAATCTCCCACAATTTGGACTTCCAACCCATTATGTTCCTAGAACTTGATCTTTTCCCCTGTTACAACACAGTATATTGCGTTCTAGCAATTTGCTTCTAGGGCTGTTTTACCTGCTAGCCTGGAAACCTTCTGAGAGCAGACCCTGGACCTTACTGACTTGGAATCTCCTATGCTGGAGAAGTACTTATCTATAGAAGGCATTAAAAAGGGTTGTTGAATAAATGAAATGGTGTCATCTCACCCCTACTTAAAAAGAAACTTGATATTTTGGTTATTTTCCAGGAAAACTATGACATACATTCATTCCAAGTGAGAGGTAACAATTTTATATATTTGTGATGTTCAATGATTTCTGATTAGGAATTATTTTCTACCTTGTAGAAATGCTTTTAAGTCCAAACACATCTCTGCAAGACAATAAAGGAATACTAACAGGTAGTCTTTATTAAATGTATAGCAAATGATGGCCTTGTACTTACATAGATTACCTTACTTGCTCCTCAGAGCAACTCTCTGAGCTAAGTACTATTCCTATTCTATTTTGCTGACTAGGAAACCAAGACACAGAGAAGAGAAGAAATTTGCTGAGTGCAGTGGCTCATGGCTGTAATCTCAGCACTTGGGAGGCTGAGGTAGGAGGATTGTTTGAGTCCAGGAGTTTGAGACCAACCTGGGCAACATAGTGAGACCCTGTCTCTACAAAATAAAATAAAGATTAGCCAGGAGTAGTGGTGCATGCTTGTAGTCAGTCCAAGCTACCTGGAATGCTGAGATGGAAGGATCTCCTGATCCCAGGAGGTCAAGGGTATGGTGAGTTGTGATGGTGTCACTGCACTCCAGCCTGGGCAACAGAGTGAGATGCCTCCCCCAGCTCAAAAATTAAATAAATAAATAAATAAATAAATAAATAAGAAGTGAAGAAATTTGCTGAGATTCACACAGCTGGTAAGTAGTGTGGTCTCTAAGTTAATCATCTTCCTCTCCCCTACTCCAATCCCATTTTCTAAAGCAGTTTAATTTGTAGCCTCCTACATCTGCCTCTGTGTTTGTATAATACACGCATACCCACACAACCCCTACTTCTTCATCTACTCACTTTAGCTCATTTTAAAAAAGACTTGGCTAATGTGTCACCTCCTTAAGGAGCTTCCTTTGGACCCCTAACTCTGGGGTCCTGGGTGTCTTGCACATTATTCTGAACATACCACCATCATGGATTGATACAATATCTTGTATAAGTACCATCTAATTGTTGGGCTCCTTGGTGACAAAGACCCTGGCTAATTACCTCTGTATCCTAGTATTTAGCACAAAACTGTCATACAATGGACATTATATTAAATGGATTGATGTATTCTTCAATATATCTATTCAGTTTTTGATGTGCACCTTCTAAATGACTGGTACTACAGCAGTCACTAGGGATCACAGTGGTATTGGTTAGCTTTTGCTGCATAAAAAATCAGCCCTAAGCTTTGTGGCTTAAAACAGAAGCCACTTATTTGGCTTCAGTTTGGCATTTTGCCCAGGCTGAGATGGATTTTTCTTCTGGTGGTGACTTGGTTCACTCATGCATCTGTTGGCTGTTGGTCAGCTGAGACTGATGGGACTAGAATGGTCTGCACTGCTTGTCTCTGATTGAAATGGTCTCCCATCCTCCAGCTAGCCAGCCTTGGTTTCTTCAAATAGGCAAGTTGTCAAGAAGGCATGAAAAGTCTCTTGAGAACTCTTCTTGGAATTAACACAGCATTACTTTTGATGTGTCCTGACATTCAAAGTCACAAGGCCAGCCTCCATTCAATGGGAGGGAAAATAAATTCCACATCTTAACAGAGGAGCTGCAAAGACATATTGTCTTATATACAATACAAAAGATTAATATAGAACATTGTGGCCACATTCACACTTTATCACAAGTAGTAAAGAAAAAAACACAGCCCTTGCCCTAAGAGTGCATACAATCTCATGGATAAAGTATAGTATTTATTTTTCATAAGATCACAAAGAATAGCTATGTTTTTCACCAATCACCCGAAATTAGAAACCATGGAAACTATTTAATCTTTGAAAGAGGGTTTCTTACTTTTTTCTTTGAAACAGGTTTTTTAACCCCTTTGTGAATAATTTAGGCTCCCCATTTCACACTCTCGGTCGAAGCTGTGGCCAGCTGAAGATATTCCCCATGGGAACCCTGGAACTGCAAGAAAAGTGGGGTCACTTACTAATGCAACTTCAACATGACTCCACTTTCTTTCTCTCTGCCAGTTGGACTTCCGTCTCCAGTGCCCCTTGCCCGGCACACATACTGCCAACCACACACAGCCAGGACCAACCTGACTGGTTGACTGGAGTGCTGGTGTGGGCAGTGAATCACTCACACCCCTAGTTCTGGCTCAGAATCCCCATGAGGTTAATTGCACCAACCACAAAAAACACATACATGTAAGTTGTTACTTTGGCTAAACTTGGAGGCTCCGTATGTGTGCTCTGTACTGCTCTTCACCCAAAGGAGGCAACAAGAAACAAGTGTTTTTTCCCCTGTGTATGCTACTCTGTATCTTGGCAGGAAATACTACCTGTTTTGAAATAATATTTTTCTTTCAGGATATACAACTTTTTGCGGGATTTTGTGTTTGTTTGCTTTTCTAGTTTATACAACTTTATTGGGTATGGATTTTGTATTTATTATTCTTATTATTCCTTCTGTGCTTTTTTTGAGGGGGTAGTCGGGGACTTGCTTATCACCCAGGCTGGAGTGCATGGCTCACTATAACCTCAAACTCCTAGGCTCAGGTGATCCTCACAACTCAGCCTCCCAAGTAGCTGGGATTACAGGCACATGCCACCATGCCTGGTTAATTTTTTTTATTCTGCAAAGATGAGATATCACTGTGTTGTCCTGGCTGATATCAAACTGCTGGTCTCAAGCAATCCTTCCAATTTATCCTCCCAAAGCGCTGGGATTACAGGCATGAGCCACCACGTCTAGCCTTTTGTATGCTTATTACTCGGAATTCCTTTGCAAAAAAAAAAAAAAAGAGAGAGAGCTTTCCTCTACCTCTCTTCTCTCTTTCTAGTTCAAGTAACAAGATGGACTGTACTCTTTTTTTTTTTTTTGTAATCTAGTCCAATTTTGATGGGCAGCATGGTTGGTTTCATGTTTTTTTGTTGTGAATAGTCCTGCAATAAACATGCATGAGCAAGTATCTGTTTTGTAAAATGATTTGAGTTCCTCTGGGTATATTCCTGGTAGGGGGATTTCTGGATCATATGGAAGGTCAATTTCTAATTCTTTTAGGAATCACCATGCTGTTTTCCACAGAAGTTGAACTAGTTTGCATTCTCACCAGCAGTGTAGAAATGTTCACTTTTCTCCACTTCCTCACCAGCATCTGTTGTTTTTTGTTTTATTCATGATGACCACTCTTACTGGGATGAGGTGGTATCTCAGTGTGGTTTTATCTGCATTTCTCTGATGATTACTAAGGCTGGGCACTTTTTTAATGTGTCTGTTGGCTGCCCATATGTCTTCTTTTGAGAAATATCTATTCATGTCTTTTGCCCATTTTTTAATAGGGCTATTTGGTTTTTTCCCTCTCAGCACATTTGTGTTCCTTATAGATCCTGGATGTTAGGTCTTTGCCAGATTTACAGTTAGCAAATTTTTTTTTCCCATTCTGTGGGCTGTCTCCCCACTCTTTTGATGGTTTCTTTGACTTTGCAGAAGCTTTTCAGTTGATGAGGTCCCACTCATCTATTTTATCTCTTATGACATGGACATCTGGGGTTTTGATCAGGAATTGGTTGCCTATTGTGATTCCCATGAGGGTGTCTCCTGCATTTTCTAATATTCTTATAGTTTGAAGTTTTACATTTAGGTCTTTGATCCATATAGAGTTGATTTTTGTATATGGTGATAGGTAGGAGTCCTGTTTCAATCTTCTGCATATGGTCAGTCAGTTTTCTCAGCACCATTTACTGAATAGTTTCTCCTCTCCCCAGTGGTTGTTGGTGGAGGCTTTGTCAAAGATGTGTTGGTTGAGAAATTGAGGTTTTTGCTTCCAGAATCTCTATCCAGTTCCGTTGGTCTATATACCTGTTCTTGTACCAATATCAGGCTGTTTTGATTATTGTAGCCCTATAATAAAGTTTAAAGTCTGAAAGTGTGAAACCTCCTGCTTTGTTTCTTTTGCTGAGGATTGTTTTGGCTATTTGTGGTCATTTATGTTTACATATGAATTTCTGTTTGTTGTTTCCTGATCGGAGAAGAATGATGTTGGTAATTTAATTGGTATGGCGTTGACTCTGTAGATTCCCTTTGGTAGAATGGACATCTTAATAATGTTGATTCTTCCTATCTATGGGCATGGAATATTTTTCCATTTGTTTGTCTTCTTTGATATCTCTGAGCAGTGTTTTGTGGTTTTCATTTTAAAGGTCTTTCACTTCTTTGATAAGGAAGATGCCAAGGCATTTCATTTTTTGTGGCTGTTGTGAATGAGACTGTGCTTTTTTTGGTTCTCTGTCTATTTGTTGGTAGTGTATAAGAATGTGACTGTCTTTTGCACATTTATTTTGTATCCTGAGACTTTGCCAGAGTCCTTGATCAGTGCAAGGAGGTTTTTGATAGATTATATTGGATTTTTGAGGTATAGGTATATTATCAGTAAAGAGGGATAACTTAACTTCTTTTCCTATTTGGATACCCCATATTTCCTTCTCCTGTCTGATTGCTCTAGCTAGGACTTCCGACAATATGTCAAACAGGAGGGGTGAGAGTGGGCAGCCTTTTCTTGTTCCAGTTTTCAGGGGAAATGCTTCCAATTTCTGTCTATTTAGCAATATGTTGGCTGTGGGTTTATCATTGGTGGCTTTTACTAATTTGAGGTATGTTCCCTCTATGCCTCGGTGTTCAAGGGTTTTTATCAAGAAATGATGCTGAGCCGGGCTCGGTGGCTCAACCTGTAATCCCGCGCCTTGGGAGGCTGAGGTAAGTGGATTGCCTGAGCCCGTGGGTTCGAGACCTGCCTGGGTAACTTGGTGAGACCTCATCTCTACAATAAATAAAAAAATTAGCCGGGCGTGGTAGCGTGTGTTGTAATTCCGGCTACTCGGAAGGCTAAGGCAGAAGGATCGCTGGAGCCCAGCAGGTTGAGGCTGTAGTGGCCAGGAGCGGCCACTGCACTCCAGTCTGGGCAACAGAGTGAGACTCCAACTCAAAAAAAAGAAAAAAAAAGAAAAAAAGAAATGATGCTGGATTTTATCAAAAGTTTTTCTGCATCTAATGATACAATCATGTGTTCTGCATCTAATGACACAATCATATGGTTCTTGCTTTTGCATCTGTTGGTGTATTTAATTTATTTATGGTCTTGTGGATGTTGAACCAGCCCTGCATCCTGGGGATGAAGCCTACTAGGTCATGAAGGATGATTTTTGAGATGTATTGTTGGATCCAATTTGCTAGAATCTTGAAAATTTTTGCATCTGTGTTGCCTGTAGTTCTCTTTCTTTGTTGGATCTTTATCTGGTTTGGGTATTTAGTATGATGTCAACTTCATAAAATGATTTGGGGAGAATCTCATCTTTCTTGATTGCCTGGAATACTTGCAATAGGATTGATATCTGCTTCTCCTTGTATGTTTTGTAGAATTCTGCTGGGAAGCCATCTGGTCCAGGGTTTTTTTTTTTGTATGTACTTGTCTTATGACAGAGTCAATTTCCTGGGTTGTTATTGGTCTATTTAGGCTCTGAATTTCTTCTGGTTTCAACCTTGGGAGGTTGTGTCATGTCAGAAAGTCATCTATTTCATTTAGGTTATAGAATGTGTTTCTACACAGGTGTGTATAGTAATCCCTGATGATATTTTGTATTTCTTTGGGGTCAGTTGTGACTTGATCTTTTGCATTTCTAATTGTGTTTATTTGGACTTTTTCTTTTTCTTGTTTATTCTGGCTAGGGGTCCAACAATCTTGTTTATCCTTTCAAAGAACCAGTTTTTCATTTAGTTGGTTTTTTCTATATTTTTGTCTTCTATGTCCCATATTTGGGCTTTTACTTTGGTGATCTGGATTCTTTTGGTGAAGTTAGAGTTTTGGTAATCTCTCCAGATCCCTTAGGTGATTTGTTAGGCTGTTAACATGTGATCTTTCTATTTTCTTGATGTGTGTTCATAGACATATAAATTCTTCCCATAGTACTATTTTCATGGCATCCTAGAGGTTTTGGTAAGATGTTTCTCATTTTCATTTGTTTCCAGGAATGTTTAAATTTCTGTTTTGATTTCTGTATTGATCCAGGAGTCTTCCAGCATCATGCTGTTTAGTGTCCTTGTCTTTGTAGGGTTTAGGGGAATTTTGTTGGTGTTAGTCTTTGTTCTTTTTTCATTGCTTGGCTAGTTTTGTTTTGCTTTTACCTCTGAGTTGATGTGATGTTTTGAATAGATTTGATAATTTTATTTCTGAGATATGTGGCAATAAAATGACAGCATCACTAGTTGCGGGGTGCTAGGTGCTATGGCCTCTCAAGGGTGTCAGCAGGGAAAGTCCTGGGACTGAGCACTCAAAAGCAGAAGTGGCAGGAATCATGCAGTTATTCTTGAGTTTTGAGATTTAAAAATATATATACTATGTATGTCATACAAATTCT